>NW_007259684.1:225513-244828 GCF_000164805.1 Carlito syrichta | reverse complement strand
CGCTGCCCAGGCGGCTCTCAAACCCGCGGGTTCAGGCAATCCACTCACCTCAGCCTCCCAAAGTCGCGGGATTACAGGCTGAGGCACCGAGCCCGGCTAATAACTTTTTTTTAAAGGTAGGGGTCTTGTTATGTTGCCGAGGCTGGTCTCAAACTCCAGGGCTCATGTGATTATCCTGCCTCAGTCTTCTGAGTAGCTGGCATGTGCCACCACACTCGACCCTGTTTAATAAGTTTTGACATATGCATATGTAAATTAATTTCACCTAAATCCCCAAATTCATAGGAATAATATCATACAGTACGTACATGTTTGAGTAAAGTGTCTTTCATTAGTAATTTTTGATATTCATCTACATTTTATGTGTATCTGTGATTTCTTTTTTTTTTTTTTTTTTTTTTGAGTTGGAGTCTCATTCGGTCGCCCAGACCGGAGTGCAGTGGCCGCTCCCGGCCACCACAGCCTCGACCCGCTGGGCTCTGGCGATCCTTCCTCCTCAGCCTTCCGAGTAGCCGGAATTACAGGCATGTGCTACCACGCCCGGTTTGATTTATTGTAGAGATGAGGTCTCACTGCCTAGGCGGGTCTCGAACCCGCGGCTCAGGCAATCCACTCACCTCAACCTCCCAAAGGCGCGGGATTACAGGCTGAGTCACCGAGCCCGGCTTATCTGTGCTTTCTTATTCTTATTGTTGAATAGAATTAAATTATATTAAAATATAGCAGTTTGTGTCTCTATTCGCCTATTCATGAACCACAATGTTGTTTCCAGCTTTCAGCTGCTGTGATATAAAACTGCCATAAATATTCCTATACAAGATTTTTAGTGTACATATGCTTTTCTGTCTCTTGGGTAAATACTGGTAAGTAAAAGTGTTACCTGATCGGACAGGTACATGTTTAGATTTGTAGAAAACTGCCAGAACTTTTCCAAAGTGTTTTATAGTCCCTGAACAATAAACGAAGTTTCTGGTTACTCTGCAGTTGCCAGTTTTTGGTATTGTCGTGAGAAATTTGTTTGCCTTTGAAATTTTGGTAATTGTTACTATTTCCCTAATGACTCATGATGTTGAAATCATTTCATGGTCTTCTTGGCCATTTATATACCTTTTTTGTGAAGTGACTATTCTATTTTTTTGCCCATTTAAAAAATTTGTTTTTGTCTTTCCCTTGTTGAGTTGGAGATATTTTCTTTTCCATATATTGAAAATTCAATTTCTACATCAGATATATGTTTTGAAAATGTTTTCTCCCATCTATAAATGCTTATTCATTTTCTCAATTTTAGCTTTTGATGAGCAGATTTTTTTTTAAATGTCATGAAATCTAATTTAGCTTTTATTCCTTCTTTTATAGTTATGGTTTTTTGTATCTTGTCTAAAAAAAAAAACCCTTGCATACTTCCAGCTTGTGATGATACTGTCTTTTTTAAAAAAAAATTGGGAGCATAAAGATTTAGGTGTAATGATTAGGTTTATGACCTATCTAAATTTAATTTTTATTTGTAGTGGGGCTACAGTTAATTTATTTTAATTAAAAGCTCTAGTTGTTTCAGCATTATTTGCTAAATAGACTTTTCTTCCCCCACTGGATTACTTTAGTAACTTTATTGAGAGTTGGTTGAACATATAATTGAGAGATTATTTCTGAGTTCTCTCTTCTGTTGTATTGATCTATCCTTTTTCTTTTTTCTTTCTTTCTTTTTTTTTTTTTTTTTTTTTTTTTTTTTTTTTTAAGACAGAGTCTTGCTCTATTGCCCAGGCTGGAGTGCAGTGATACAATTCTAGTGCAATGTAACCTCAAATCCCTGGGCTCAAAGGATACTCCTGCGTCATCCTCACAAGTAGCTAGGATGATAAACAAATGACACCATGCCTGACTAGTTTTTAAGTTTTTTGAAGCGATGAGGTCTTCCTATGCTACCCAGTCCGGTCTTAAACTCCTGACCTCAAGCAAACCTCTAATCTCAGTCTCTCAAAGTGTTGAGATTATAGCCAAAAGCCATCATTCCTGACCATCTATTTCTTTCTGTCTTTATGTCAGTATCATTCTGTATTGATTACTGTAGTAATATAGTAATCTTAAAATTCTATAACTTTATTTTTATTCTTTAAGACTGCTTTGAATCCTTTAGATTTCCACATAAGCTTTTGAATCAATTTGATTATGTCTTTAAAAAGATGTCTGCTATGATTATAATAATTGCATTGAATCTATAGTTCTATCTTAAGACTTCCAATCCATTGCTGCTGCTACCCCGTCACTACCCCCATCACTGGCACGACAGAATGAAGGAATGCATGTCTTCACTTCCCAGTCTCCTCTCACTTTATTTCCTCAGCCCCAGTCGGCCAACCACTTCCCCCATTTCTTTTTGTAAAGTTGTGTGAATTATTTTAAAATCATTTATCCTGTTTGTGCACAGGTTTTTGAGAAGAAACAGCACAGTGCAATGAGTAAATCCTTTTGGTGTATGTGAAAGGATGAAGGACATGGAGAAAGCCCTTTAAATAAATAGCAAAATATTAAATGTGTAAAATCCTGTATCATTTATGATATATGTATTAAAAGCAATGTACCTTGTGGAAATACTTATCCAAGTTTTGAAAGAAAAAAAGAATTCTAGTCCATAAATATAGTCTATTTTGCCAAATATTTATATATTTATTTTTTCAATGTATGACTTTTATTTTTTGTTAAATGTATTTCTTTTTTTTTGAGTCGGAGTCTCACTCTGTTGCCCCGGCTGGAGTGCTGTGGCATGCTCATGGCCACCTCAACCTCAACCTGCTGGGCTCAGGCGATCAGTCAGCCTCAGCTTTCCAAGTAGCTGGAACTGCAGACACACGTTACCACACCCTGCTTATTTTTTTAAAAATTTATTGTAGAGACGAGGCCTCCCCAGGTTGCCCAGGCTGGTCTTGAAATGAGTTCAGGCAATAGTCTCACCTCAGCCTCCCAAAGTGCTGGGATTACAGGCTTGAGCCACCGTGCCCTACCGAATGTATTTCTAAATATACTATTTTTAATGTGTCATTCTTCTCTTACCACTTTTAAACTTTTGTTTTTATCTTTATTTTTCCCAATTTAGCTATTATGTGACTGGCGTGGTATTCTGCATATTTATTCATTACATTTCTTAAATTTGTAATTTTATGTTATTTACTAAATTTGGAAATTTTTAACCAATATTTCCTCAGAGATTTTTCTGGTCCCATTTTTTTTCAGTAGTTTTCTGTGTCATGTGAGGTGTTGGTTTCTTTTAATTTGTTTTCTTGCTTGTTCTTCATAGGATTATTGATCTGTGTCTTAATTTTTTTCATTTATATTAAAAAGTTCTCAGTTATTATTTCTTATAATATTTCTTCAGTCTCATTCTTATATTTTTGCCTTCTAAATCCGTTTATACATATATTAGACCTTCTAACTATAGTCTGGAACTTTTCTTTTGATGTATAGTTCAATTTAGCAATTCTTTAGCTATATCTAAGAAATCATTATACCTTGGTATTGCATTCTTATTTATTTATTTATATATTACAGAATTTCTATTTGGTCAATTGCTGTTCCCCTAGGTTTCAAGTTTATCAAACCTATCTTCAGTCTCTCATTTCATCAGTGTTTCCCTTGAAATGTCCTGTGGAAATGATGGTATTCATTTTCTTGGAACTGAATTCTTTTCTGTGTTTGACAATACAGTTTTTAAGCTATTTTATTATAACTGTATGACTTCAATCATGCGTTTTTAATTTCTTTCTTTCTTTTTTTTTTTTTTTTTTTTGAGTTGGAATCCCACTCTTTGCCCAGGCTGGAGTACAGTGGCATGCTCATGGCCACTGCATCCTGGACCTGCTGGGCTCAGGCAATCCTTCTACCTCAGCCATCCAAATAGCTGGAACTACAGGTGGACACTACCATGCCTGGCTAATTTTTTTTATTTGTTGTAGAGTTGAGATCTCATCATATTGCCCAGGTTGGTCTTGAACACATGGGCTCAGGCAGTCTTCTCACTTCTGCCTCCCAAGGTGCTGGGATTACAGGTGTGAGCCACTGTGCCTGGCCATCATACATTTTTAGCAGATATTTTATAGAGAAATTTTAGGTTTATAGAAAAATCAAGCGAAAGTACAGAGTTCTCATATGCTATCTCCTCACTTACACACACACACACACACACACACACACACACACACACACACACACACACACTGCACAGTGTTTTAAATTATTAACCTCATGCCTTAGTGTGGTAAGTTTAATAAAATTGACGAATCAGTATTAACATTATTCTTAAAGTTCATAGTTTACATTAGGGTTTACTTTTTTATACTGTGTATTCTACGGATTTTTACCAAATATATAACTGCATGTATCCACTATTATGGTATCATACAAAATAGTTTCATTGTCCTAAATTTCCCTATGCTTCCTATTCATTCATTCCTTTTTTTCCTCAAACCTGTCAAAACCATGATTTTTTTTTTTTTACTTGTGTCTATGGTTTTGCCTTTTCCAGAATGTCTCAGTCTTTCATTTTCCCCAGGTGAAAAGCTAGAAAGTGTTGAATTTGGGTATTTATTTTTCCAATGTCGGTTAGGCTCTTGTAAAACACAAGGTGCCTACAATTTTAGCAAATTAATAGTTTTTATTGAGGGAAGTTTTCTGTTAAGGAGAACAAAATATTCTGGCATATTTCAGATTGATTACTTTTCCCTCCTCTAACCAGAAGCGCAGAGGAATTTTTTCTTTGATCTTCACCCCAAGAACCTGGAGGAACTCAAACTCAGGAAGGTATTTAGTTATCAGGCTTACCCACACTGAACTTCTATCAATTTATCAATCACTGTTTTTGCTTTCCCTCTTACTGGCCTTAAAATGGGCTTCTGTTCAAGGGCTTCTGCTCTGGTGGAATGTGATTTTCTGTCCCTCCAATATTTGGGCGACAGCTTGCTCTATATTTTAAATGCTCTGATAGATCTAAGATGAGTTTTTTTAGATCTTTTAGTTTTTTTCTTCCTTGTTATGAGAAGAGTAGTGACAACTTCCAAGCTCCTCACATGATACAGAAACCCACTAATGTCTGTCCATGTTGCCACAGCCCTTAGAGAAGGGCATGGCAAGGGTTAAGGTGCTCCTGTGCATTCTTGAGAGCTAATAAAAGGTGTGCTTGCTTCTCCTTAATTCCTACGGACTCCCAGTAAGTAGCTTCAAAGGATTCTTAAGGTTCCTACAGACTACTCCCAATAAACTCAGAGATATGTTTCTGAGCACATTTCTGAGAGTCCCCTTATCTCCTATGCAATCCCAGTAAGTAAGGGATCTTTGACTTCCCTGAAGACTGTGCCCAATAAACTGAAAGATGTAAATCCCCATTTATTCCCTTATTTTAGTAGTCATAGGTTTGAATAATATAGTATCAATGTAATTGTAAGTCTTGTGATTTATATAACTTTTGTATCGATGTAACCACAAGTGTTGTGATTTGTTTTTTGTTTTTTGTTTTTGCTTCTTTTTGAATCAGAGTCTTACTCTGTCACCTAAGCTGGAGTGCCGTGGCACACTCAGGGCCACCCCAGCATCGACCTGTCTTGCTCTAGCAATCCTTCTGCCTCAGTCTTCCAAGTAGCCGAAACTAGAAGTGTGTGTGTGCTATCATCCTCAGCTCATTTTTAAATTTTATTTTATTGTAGAGACAAGGTCTCGCCAAGTTGCCCGGGCTGGTCTTGAATGCCCGGGCGCAGGTAACCCACTTGCCTTGGCCTCCCAAAGTTCTAGGATTACAGGCTGAGCCACAGAGCGCAACCAGTGTTGTGATTTGTATAACTTTTGCATAATTCATGATGTCTTGGGCCTTGTAAACTCCCTTTACTCCATGGCAAGTTGGATTAACGCTTCTGCCCGGCCATACTGATAAAAGCTGTGAGATACCTCTGGTACCTGGTACCAGAAGTCTGGACCAGCAAAATGCGGCTGTAACTTAAGATCTACACAAAGCTCCGCTGTTCACGTGGCTAATCTATAGGTACCAACAACTCTGGATTTAAAAAAGCGGACAGTAAAACTTGAAGGGTGAACAGAACTATTTTCAAGGTGCCAAAAGCCCACTCTGCACCCTGGATTCAAATTCAGAAATAAAATTCTTTCCACCAGTTCCCCACCCCTTTGATTTATTGGTATCAGGGGAGAGCAGCCAAGTGTTACTGGGACCATAACACTGGACCAGAAACAGAACATTGACAAGATATTCCATACATTAATAACAATTTCTTTTCCCATAAGATGACCACCACAGTAACTCGGCACTGCTTTCATCAAGGAAGACAGAGAGCAGGAATTTCACCATTGTTAGATATAATTATTCAGAGGACTTTCAGATGGGTTAATCATTGTGAACCCAGCAAAGTTCTCTCTGAGTGCAAAGATGCCAGAAAGCCATGACAGGCAGAATTCCAGGTGCCTGATCCCTCATCCCACAACCTGTACCAGCTGCTCACCATCAGGCTTCCTCAGAAAACGAAGTTCTGTTCAGAGGAGAGCAATGAAAGAGTAAAAGGCACTCTGAATGGTACACCCTCTCTCAGCAGTGTGGGAAATGTCAATTTTACCTGGGAGAAAACCTGAGCGGATGCTGTGGTGGGCACCAGAGCCTAGGTGGAACGGGGAGCAAATCTTAGTCTGAGAAAACCTGTCTGCAGGAGGAATCTGACTAGCATGACCTCTGACACACCACCTCTCTTGTAGGGCAGAGAGTAGAAATCTAGTCCTAATTAAAGGAGGCATCATGAACACGTGTGGAAGGGAGAAACTTCCTGCAACCAGCATGGGACTCACTGAAGACACACAGAACAGAAAGACTGGTGTGGAAATCTAGGTGTCCGATCCTGGGCTTCTGGCAGAGGCCAGGACCTAGGCTGTGTAGGAGTTGTGATCAGGCTGGAAGAGGAAGGGAAGCAAGAGATTCTGGGTTGCACTGATTTGATTCGCTCTTCCCTCCTCCTGCTGCTGGCCATCAATCATACACAGAGGGGGTGGAAAATTTGGTTCACCCTGTTTAGCACTGGAGAAAAAAGCTGCAGTAACAAAATCCTGCCATAGGGTGGCGCTTCTCCCTCTCTCACTGAGTCAAGAAAATTCTCAGACAAATGAGAAAAGACTTAAAAACAAACATCTCTCAGAATTTTATTTATTTTATTTATTTACTTATTTTTGAGTTGGAGTCTCACTCTTGTTGCCCATACTGGAGTGCAGTGGCAAGCTCACTGCTACTGCAGCCTAGACCTGCTGGGTTTAGGCGATCCTTCTGCCTCAACCTTCCAAGTAGCTGGGACTACAGATGCATGTCACCATGCCCGGCTAGTTTTTGTGATTTATTGTAGAGGTGAGGTCTCACCAAGTTGCCCAGGCTGGTCTCGCTCTTGCCTCAGTCTCCCAAAGTGCTGGGATCACAGGCTGAGCCACCACGCCCAGCTATCTCTCAGAGTTTTAAAGAGACAATGCAGGAAAAAGCAACCACCAGAGCACAAACAATGGAAACGTTCCAGAAAGACCTGTCCCAGCTGAAAAATATAGAAATTAGATAATGGGTGGCACAAATCGACAGTATCTAAGAGAAAAATGAAGTGAAACTCCAAGAAATCATACAGGCGGTAATGGCAGAGTTGATCAACTTCAAAAAAGCCTACTTTGAAATAATAAAAATAAAGACCCTCATCCCTGAAATCAATGACAAAGTACTAAGAACTGGAAACAGGTTCAACAAAGCAGAGGAGACACTCAGATCTTGAAACCTGAATATGGAATTAACACAGACTGTTAAAAACATAGAAAAAAATACTCAAAAAGAAAGAAGAAAGTCTCTGTGAGCTGTGTGACTTGTTCAGAAACAACAACAACAATAGCAACAAACCTATGCCTGATTGGTATCCCTGAAGCAGAAAGAAAAACTGAAAATACCATGAAACAAATACTCCATGAGGTCATTCAAGAGAACTTCCCCCATCTTAATATAGATACAAATATCCAAGTGCAAGAGATTCAGAGAACCTCTGCAAGATATTATATGAGAAGACCATCACCAAGACACATAGTAATTCATCTACGAAAGGTAAGCATGAAAGAAAAAAATCCTAAAGGCAGCAAGAGACAAAGACTAAGATACATAGCAATTCACCTCAAAAAGGTAAGCATGAAAGAAAAAATCCTAAAAGCAGCAAGAAAGGTCAGACTACCTACTAGGGAAAACTCATCAGAATTGCTTTAGTCTTATCTGCAGAAACACTACAAGCCATAAGGAGCTGGAGTCCAATTTTTAATGTTCTTAAATTACTTATGCAATTCCTTCAAAGAATTTCCTACCCAGCCAAGCTAAGCTTCAGCAGCAATGAAGAATTAAAATCCTTCCCAGGCATTTAATCCCTAAGAGAATATGCTGCCTCTGGACCAACCCTTCAGGAGATACATAAGAAGGTGTTGAACATGGAAAAAAAAAAAAATGACCATACACACCATAAAAGTACAGGCAAACACAGAGTTAACAGAGCACCCACAAAAATGAACACACACGAATATATAAATGCAAAAGTTAAACAGAAACAAAGTAACCTCCTAGGAGTACTATGACAGGGATAAACTCTCACATATCAATAATCAACTTGAATGTGAATGGATTTAATGTGCCAGTGAAGATACACAGAGTGGCAAACCGGATTTTAAAAAAACCCAAAAAACATGATCAACAATCTGCTACCTCTGGGAAACTCATCTCACTGCAAAAGATGCACACAGACTCAGGATTGGGGGATAGAAACTGGCTTTTCAGGAGAATGGAAAACAGAAGAAAGGAAACATAGATATTCTAATATCAGACAAAACAGTCTTTAAGCCATCAAAAATTAAAAAGCACAAAGGAGGACACTGCATAATGATAAAAGGCTCAATCAACTAGCAAGAAATATCCATCCTAAACATATATGCACTCAATGTAGGAGTCCAGGTTTTAAACTAAAAGAGGACATTGACTCTCATACAAGCATAGTAGGAGACCTAAATATATCACTAACAGCTTTAGATAGATAATTGAGGTAAAACAATAACAACAACAGCAATAACAGGGAGCTCCAGAATCTTAACTCAAGTCTTAAACAAATGAACTTAACAGACATCAACAGAGCACTTCACCCAACAACTACACAGTAACTATCTACTCGTCAGTACATCGAACACCAACATTGATCACATTTTCAGGCATAAATCAAGTATGAGAAAATTTCAGAAGATCAAAATAATACCATGTGTCTTTTCAGATCACAGTGGAATAAAAATAAATATTGCCACCAACAATGTTCCTCCAAATCACACAAAGACGTGAACTGTAAACAACATGCTGTTAAGCAGTTACTGGGACAACAAGAAAATCAAGACAGAAATTACAAGATTCCTGGAAACAAATAAAAACAAAGACACTTCTTATCAGATTTTCTAGGATGCCATGAAAATAATGCTAAGAGGAGAATTCATAGTATTACATGCACAAATCAAGAAAGCAGAAAGATCACAAGTAGACTGCCTAATATCACACCTAAAGAAGCAGCAAAGTTGAGATCACCTAAATATTAACCTCAGCAAAAGAATCTAGATCACCAAGATAAAGTCAGAGTTATGGTTCATAGAAGACAAAAATATCATAGAAAGGATCAACAAGACCGAAAACTGGTTCTTTGAAAGGATAAATAAGATTGATGATCCCCTGGCCAGACTGAATAAAAAGAGAGAAAAACCCCAGATACACACCATTAGAAACACAAAGGCTAAGTAACAACTGAACCTGAAGAAATTTTAAAGGTTATCAGAAATTATTATAAACACCTGGATGCAAATAAACTAGAAAACATAAAGGAAAGGGTGGACTTTCTGACATCACATAATTTTCTAAGATTAAAACAAGTATAAATTTGAAACTCTAAACAAACCAATAACAATCCAGGAAACTGACTCCATCATAAGAAATTTTCTCATGGGAAAAAAAAGTCCTACACCAGGTAGCTTCCCAGCTGAATTCTGCAAGACATACAAGGAGAAGCTAATACCAATCTTATTGAAAGTATTCCAGGCAACTGAGTATGATGGAACTTTCCCCAACTCATTTTATGAAGCCAACACCATATTGATACCCAAACCTGGGGAAGATCCAACAAGGAAAGAGAATTACATGCCAGTCTCCTTGATGAACATAGACACACAAATTCTCAACAAGATTCTAGCAAATTTGATCCAAAAACACATCTCAAGGCTTATCGACCATGACCAGGTAGGATTCATTCCTGGGATGTAGGGTTGGTTCAGCATTCACAAGACCATAAGTGTAACTTAGCACAACAGATGTAAAACCAAGAACCACATGATTATATCATCAGATGTAGAGAATGTATTCAACAAAATCCAGCATCCCTTCTTTACTTTTTTTTTTTTGAGATGGTCAAAACTGGTATAATTTCTCCCATTTACAAATGTAGAAATTGATGTTTACATAGAGCAGAGGTCAGCAATATTTTTGTGGGATACAGTTCAGGGTTAAGTATACAAATGTTCATTATGCAGGTACCCTTGTTGATGAGGCATACCCCACCCCCGGCAGTTTCCCTCAACTGCCAGTCCCACCACCCTCCCCTGTCAGTTTCAGAATCCCTTCTTGATTAAAACTCTTGAGCACCTAGGCATAGAAGGAACATTCCTCAAAATGGTAAGAGCCATCTATGATATATCCATAGCAAATATTTTGCTCAATGGGAAGAAGTTGGAAGAATGTGAACAAAGCAAGAATGCCCAGTCTCACCTGTTCTGTACTACATAGTGCTGGAAGTCCTAGCCAGAGCAATCAGTCAAGAGAAGGAAATCAGGAGTATTCAAATAGGAAAAGAGGAAGCTAAGCAATCCCTTTTTGTGGATGATATGATTGCATGCTTTGAAAACCCTAGGGGGACTGTCAGAAGTCTTCTCACACTGATAACAAACTTTGGTAAAGTCTAGGGGTACAAAATTAATGTGCAAAGGACAGTTGCATTTCTAAACACCAGCAACAAGAAGGCATAGAACAAATTACAAAGCACAATACCATTTACAATGGCCACAAAAAAAAAAAAAAAAAAAAAAAAAAAAGATCTTGGCATCCACCTAGCCAGAGAAGTGAAAGATTTTTACAGTGAAAACTATAAAGCACGGTTCAAAGAAATCAAGGATGACACAAACAAATGGAAAAACAATTCCACGCTCATGAGTCAGAAGAATCAATGTTGCCAAGATATTCATTTTACCCAAGGCAATCTACAGATTCAATGCAATACTCATAAAATTACCAATGGTCATTTATCTCAGATTATGAAACAACAATACAGAAATTCATTTGGAAACAAAAAGAGTATGGGTAGTAAAAACAATCCTCAGCAAAAGGAACAAAGTGTGAGGTATCACACAGACTAAACTTTTCTACAAGGCTCTTAACAGTAACCAAAACAGTCTGATATTTTTTATAGGAATAAGCACATAGACCAATGGAACAGGACAGAGCTACTGGAAGCAAAAACCAGGTTTCTCAACCCAATCATCTTTAACAAAGTCAACAATAACAACCACTGGGAAAAGGAGACCATATTTAGAAAATGATACTGAGAAAACTGACTGACCACATACAGACTAATGAAACTAGACCTCTACCTATCACAAAATTCAAATCAAAATGTATGAAAAGACCTAAGTATAAAATCTCAAGCTATAAGAATCCTGGAAGAAAACATAGGAAACAGCCTTTGCACATCAGAGTAGGCAACTATTTCTTGAGCAAGTCTCCAAAAGTGAATGCTACAAAAGCTAAGATAGAGAAATGGGACTTCATCAAACTGAAAAGCTTTTGTACGACAAAAGAAACCACCAAGAGAGTGGGGAGAGAGCTCACAGAATGAGAAAAAATATGTGCAAATTATTATATCTCTCAAAAGTCTAACTTTCAGGATCTAAAAGGAACTCAAGAAAAGTGGAAGAAAAAAAAACCAAACAACCTCACTAAAAAGTGGGCAAAAGACATGAACAGACACCTCTCCAAAGAAGATATACAGCAGTTGACAGACACTTGAAAAAAAATACCGTCTCCCTAATCATCAGATATATGCAAATCAAACTACAATGAAATCCAGTAAGGATGACCATCATTAATAAATCAAAACAACAACAGATGCTGGCGAGGGTGCAGAGAATAGGGAACACTTGTATACTATTTGTTGGTGGGAAGCAGGCTAGTTGAGGCTCCATGGTGAGCAGTGTGAAAATTCCTAAAAGAACTAAAAATTGACCTTCCATATGACCCAGCAATGCCTTTCCTGGCAACACACCTGGAGGAACATATATCGTTCTACCAAAAGAATACCTGGACACACATGTTTATAGCTGCACTATTCATAATAGCAAAAACATAGAACTAATACTACTGTCCATCCAAATCATTTTTTTGGTTTAAAAAATGTAGAGCATATACATGATGGAGTATTACACAGCCATATAGCAGAACAAAACCATGGATTTCACAGCAAATTGGATGCAGTTGGAGAACACCATACTTAGAGAACTATCATAGAAACAAAGAACTAAATATTGCATGCTCTCACTCATAAATGAGACATGAACATTAATAACATTAACACAAAAGAGGGTTTAGCAGTCACTGGACACTGTCGGGGGTGGGGGGAGGACATAAAACACAAAGTGTACCTGGTCCTAAACTAGGGGAAGAGAGGGCTAGTCTGAAGTCCAAACTTCAATGCATGCAGCATACTTGTATCCCACATCTCTATAATAAAATAAAATTAGAAAAAAGTTTTTCCCAATTTGTTCCATCTTAGTTGGATGTTTCTTCTACATTATGCACTATGATACTACTTAAATCAAAAATATTTTTTTTTCTTTTTGAATTGGAGTCTCACTCCCTTGCCCAGGCTGGAGTGCAGTGGCACACTCACAGCCACTCCAGCGTTGACCTGTTGGAGTCCAGCGATACTTCTGCCTCGGTCTTCCAAGTAGCTGGAGCTACAGGCGTGTGCTACCATGCCCAGCTAAATTTTTATTTATTGTAGAGACAAGATCTCGGCAAGTTGCTGGGACTGGTTTCAAGCCCGTGGGCTCAGGCAATACACTAGCCCCAGCCTCTCAAACTGCTGGGATTACAGGCTAAGCCACTGAGCCCAGTCCAGAAATCTTTATTATCAACTTTAACCTTCATGTCAACTCTATGAATAAATTATTCTTCAGGCATTTTTGGTAATATCATATTTCTATGTCTTATATTTCTTCCTTCCCTCTCTACAATCAAGTCTAAAGTTTTTTAAATTTTTGATGTTTCCAAATTCTACCCATCACTTTATCCTAGTTGAAATAGTATCTCTTCCATGAAGTATTGAAAGCATTACCTCCCTTCTTAAACACTCCTTCTACTTTATTTGCACTATTCTTATGGTCCATATCACTTTTTAAAGTATATTATTTATCAGCACTATATAGATTATGAAAACATATTTTCTCAATGATTAATTTTTTTTATTTACCTGTAAGAATCAAATTCAGTATCACATAACTAATCAAGTACGCATAATTAGGTTTAACAATTATATCTCATGGCCAGGCTCGGTGGCTCAGCCTATAATTCAAGCACTTTGAGAGACCAAGGCAAGTGGATATTCTGAGCCCACAGGTTTGAGACCAGCTCGGGAAATTTGGCAAGATCTTGTCTCTACAATAAATCAAAAATTAACCAGGCGTGGTAGCACATGCCTGTAGTTCTAGCTACTTGGAAGGTTGAGGTAGAAGGATCACCGGAGCCCAGCAGGTCGAGGATGCAGTGGCCGGGAGTGTGCCACTGCTCTCTAGTCTGGGGGACAGAGTGAGACTCCAACTCAAAAAAAAAAAAAAAAAAGCAATTATATCTCACATCTTAAAAGAATGAAATTCAATGAAGTCTGGAACAAACTCCTGTCCTAAATGACCAAATTAAGATGGAACAAGTCCAACTCAGAAACTTCTTCCTATGACTTACTATACACTCTTCTATATGTTAAATCCCCATTTTATGGTAGCTATCTTAAGTGTAGTAAGCAATTACATTGTATTTTATGTCTAGCAACTGGTTATCATTCTCTTTTCCTAGACTTTCTTCCAGGTTTTTGTAACATGTCTAAAATTAGCAGTGAGAATTAGCTGTGCCAGCATGGTAGAAAGCAGGGGAGAAGAGATGAGAACAATTGTTATCTGGGCCCCTAACTAGAAATGGTAGTGGTAGCCGGTAGGTTTTATGAGAGAAAAACTCTCTATGACTACCTAACTGGGAAAAGTTGGATCAAGCAAAAATAAAGAATGGTAATTTTTTAAAATTACGTTAAGAATCTTTAAAATGAGGCTTTAGTTGGTTTAATTTCTTTGTGCATAAAATCCATTTCTAGGAAATAACTGACTAGTGTGCCCAGCATATTTTGTGAAAAGTTTACTTAGATTTTAAACTTTATTCCAGGCCTTATAAACTGTCTACCTGCAAATTAGGATAAATAAGAATAAGATGGTGAAGTAGAAAATCATTTTTTCTATGTTAAAGGAAAGCAAAGCTTTCCAAGAATGAAGGAAAAAAAATGAGTTGAGACATAATAATGGGAAATTTTTTTTTTCTCAAAATAGAAACATCTATTAGAATTTGAATTAGTCATACCTCTGCTATATCTGCTTTTGGCTGTCACACCTTAAAAGAGATTAAGAGAAATAAGAGAGGGTCAAGAAAAGTCACAAAAGTCATTAAAGAATTGTAATTCAAAAACTTTGAGAAAAAGTTAAGGATACTATAGTGCTTCATGTAAACAAATTTAATTCCACAAATACATATCAAGTGTGACTCTCCAGTCTCCATGACTATATCTTCTGTAAGAGAGAATATACAGAATCAATTATGCACAGAGCAAATAGCTTTAGCATTTAGAAAAGGTAGGTTTTTGAAGGTTCATTATTTGCCATATCTTCTCATTGAAATATTGTTTCACTGGTGGTTTATGTAATGTGATTAGTTATTTTTTTGTGTTAGTTGTTTTTGTTTTGATTTTTTTGAGTTGGAGTTTCACTCTGTCGCCCAGGCTGGAGTGCAGTGGCATGCTCACGGCCACCAGGGCCTCAACCTGCTGGGCTTAGGCAGTCCTTCCGCCTCAGCCTTCCAGTAGCTGGAACTACAGATGCATGCATGCCTCCACGCCTGGCTAAGTGTGATTAGTTACAAGCACAAATACTGGCCTTAGTTAGATCTGGTTCATATCCCAGCTCTAACATATACATATCAAAGGAATTTAGGTTAAATGATTTTAGTTTCCATGTGCTTTCCATTTCTCTGTAATGTGGACAATATGATGGCACCTAATGTAATGGATTAAATGAAAATATATCTAATGCATGTGTATACACAGTGCTTACTTCTTGACAGGTGAATATTGAATACTTAATAAGTTATATTTTTTCTATAGCAAATTAGATTAGAAACAGATCATACGAAGTACCACATTTTATAGGCCTGTGAAGAAGTTATTTTGAAACTCCTCTGGAAACCAAAATGAAGGCAGTTAAATTAAGATAATTAAGATAAATTTCTATCATTGGAAGGAACCAATAAATCCATGATAATAATGGCCAGTAAGTATTTAGCCCTTTCTATGTGACATTCTACTAAAACCATCTTAAATGTGTTAACTCGGTTAATCTTCACAAAAATTTTACGAGGTACTTACTTCTATTGTACCTAATTTATACATGGGAGAGACTTTAGTAGCTTATAATGTTACACACATTATAATAAGAGTAGAGATGGAATTTGAACCCAGGGAGTCTTGATCTACTGATTCAATGGCAAGGAAGGCAAAGCAAATATATTTAATTTTTTTTTCATACTGGGATAGATCTCCATCTAATGTGCTTTAAATATGTTTATTTCTACATTCATTTATGTACATATTAGTGTGAGGAAGCATGCTGACAAAGAGCTAATAAAACTTTTGAATTTTAGAATACCGATATAGTAGCATTCCTAATATACGGTTTAGACACAAACACACAGACATACACATATACAATTGCACATAATCTATTCTTAGTCGTCTGACAATGAAACAAAATTGCTGTTTTCCACACCAACTATATATTGGGTCTTGATCAGTTTGTTTTGGAGTTTTCTGTGTGTTGAGTATTGTCTCACTGATGCTAATACTTTTCTAAAATTTTATTTTAATTTATTTTAAAGATGTGGGGTACAATTCAGGATTAGGTAGATAGGTGGTCACGTTATAGCATTCTGTATCTCAGAATATAAAAATTGAAAGAAAGCTTCAATGGAGAAAAGATTCCCAGACAATAATCCAAGTATTCTGTATTTGATAATTTAAATACAATTTCAAAATTGATTTAAAAAGAAATGGTACAACGTTAAAGAATAAAATCCTGGTTTTTAAAATTAATTACTTCTGATGTGAATTGAATGTACCCAAAGCATTAAAAATTATAAAGTGGCTTAGACATATATGAAAAAAGAAGCCATGTAAGCGTTTCAGTTCTGTATGCATACATAAATATACTCACCCACTATGTCAGTTCCCAAGACATAGTGACAAAGAGATGAAATAGCACACCGCAGCGACACGAGCTCATCATACTTTGTGTGATGCACAGCTACAGTTTTCCAGCTAGATTGCATTACTTGGGCCTGAACAATAAACAGAGAAAAATGATATAGGGGATATGAAACATTCAGGGTTAGAAACTTTTCCTACTATCTAGATATCAACATTTGTCCAGATGCTGCAGAAGTCATTTTTGGCAGATAAGGTAGAGCTTATAATTGACTTGTGGACCACTAAACAAGAAAGGGAATTGGAAATATGCTACATTTTGTTTATCAGTGTTTATATGCTTTTTGCTCTTTCGACACTTGATTTGCAAATTTACACTTGAAAGTTAGGTTGCTGTAAATGTAAAGATCATACTCATTTTGCTTTTTTTGCCTTGGATAAGTAAGTGTGAAATGATGCTGCATATTCATAGAACAAACACTTGTTCAATATGAATGTTGTGAATTGTGAGTATTTGTTCAATGTGGTTAAGTACTACTTTCATTTTGGTTAAACATGTTTTATCATAATATCTGGTATCATATCACAATTTTAAATTAATTATTTAATTAATTTTAATTAATATTTTGGCTATCAATCAGTCACCAAGTATTTACTGAGTCCTTACTTTATATACTTAGTACTATGCTAAGTAAAAGGAAGAGTAGCCAATAACTTCAGAGAGTGTGCTGTGTGTCTGTCATTATGCTAAGCACTTAAATTACTCCATTGCATTTGTTTTTCAGAAAGCTCAAGCTAGGTATAGTTGTATCCACTTTATACAGAACATAGCTAAGGTGCTGTAAATTATTTGCCCAAAGTTATAATACTAAGAAATTGAGAAGCCAGGATTTGACTCTAGTACTATGTGACTCTAAAGTTTATTTTTATTCACATTATGTTTTCTCCCTCCAGTAGGGTAGTGAGAAAAGGAAAATAAGTGAAATAATGAACAAAACAGAGATAACAGGTGTTAAGTTTAGTCTAAAGCGGTCTCCTTACATATATTAAATTATGCCTAAAAGTTTCTCTATATATAGTGAACTGTAACTAGCTGGACATGTACATAAACAGTAAGCTACTCTTGTACTAATCACAAAGTGTCAGCCAATGAAAAACAACCAGTTGTTCAAAAACTGTGTTCAAATAAGCCAAATGCCAAGTTGTAACCAATATAACTATGTTTGTGCCTCACTTGTTTTCTTTTATTTTAAAGATGTGGGGTACAATTCAGGGTTAGGTATACAAAGGTTCATTATGCAGATACCCTTGTTGATGAGTTGTATCCTTCCTCTCCTGGTAGTTTCCCTCCATTGCCAATACCAACCCCTCCCTTCTCTTGTTTTCTGTGTGTCACTTTTCCTTTTCTGTCCACAATCCTTTCTGACCATGAAGCAGTGCTGGAGTCTCTCTGAACCCTTTCTTGTTCAGGGGCTATGTGATTCGTAAATTGTTCTTTGCTCAGTTAAACTCAGTTAAATTTAATTTGTTTAAAGTATTTCTTTTAACACAGGTATCAGTAATAGTAAGGAAATTTGAAAATAGATAAATCACTGTGAGAAAGAGGAAAATGACAGATGTGTGTCTAGAATAAGTACTACATTGTGTGTTCCACACTAAACATACCTGTAAAGTCTGATAATTGGAAAGTAAGAGTGAAATGATGCTGCATATTGATGGAATTTGGTCCTTCAAAATTACTGGATTATATTTGGTAGATTTGGGTAAAATTTTGGTGACCTCCAATAGTTAAAGGTAGGCAACGACTACACATCTACTTGCCATCCACTTTATTAACAGGTGGTGGTGGGGAAAGCATGTGTCAGAATGAATCCTGCCACAGATACGGGCTCTGACCAGTAAGCATGTAGGGAGTTATTCATAAAATGTGTTCTCTTGACTCAGTGTCAGCTAGCTCTGACTTTTCAGGCACTCAACTAATAATTTATATAAACAATTCACTCATGGTAATCAACTTCCATTCCATGTCAGATGAAACTATCATCCTGTAAGTGACTTTACTAAGAACTTTTTCATATTCTAAGTGTGAGAACCTCAATGGAAAATGATGTTCTGGCACTCACTATGCTAAATAGCAAAGTTTATGGGATTGCTCTGAGATAAAAGTTACTTCTTTAATTAAATAATCCCTATATGCCCCTAGAGTGTTAGTGTTGGTGTTGATGGTGTGTGTGTGTGTGTGTGTGTGTGTGTGTGTGTGTGTGTGTACTTGTGTTTGTATGTGTATTTTAATCAGCGCCTCAACAAAAGTATTTTAAAAAAACATAGAAAAAACTATAACAATTAGTCATGCAAGTCTTGATGGTGATCTTGTTATTGCACTGAACTGGGTTCCTTTTGGCTGATGCAGCAAGGCCAGATAGCCACATCAATGTTTACAGCAGGAGAAAGGAAGGTGTTTGTTTACCTGTGGAACACCAAGCAGGTAGAATCGACAGCTAGTACTCAAGGCCTGATTTCCCCAATGACTTTCAGGTAAAAGCTTTTTTGTTTGTTTGTTTGTTTGTTTTTGAGTTGGAGTCTCACTCTGTCTCCCAGACTAGAGTGCAGGGGCCGCTCCCGGCCATCGCAGCCTCAACCTGCTGGGCTCTGGCGATCCTTCCATCTCAGCCTTCCAAGTAGCTGGA
>NW_007259684.1:222937-225450 GCF_000164805.1 Carlito syrichta | reverse complement strand
CCAAGTTGCCCAGGCGGGTCTCAAACCCGCGGGCTCAGGCAATCCACTCACCTCAGCCTCCCAAAGGTGTGGGATTACAGGCTGAGCCACTGAACCCGGCTAGGTAAGCGTTTTTAAAAGCAGGGATCAGTGTCAGAAAAGCAGAAGTTACAGGTAAAATACTAATAGATCAATACAGTACTTGGAGGTTACACACTGATGTTAGCCTAAAAGGGCAGGAAATCTTGAAAGCGGGGGTTTACGGGTCATGGGTAGATTCAGAACTTTTCTTTTTGCAATTGGTTAAGGAAGAGAAGCTCTGCTTAAAAATTTGAGATCAGCAGAAAAGAATGTTAGCTTTGGCTCATGAGAGTGACACTGTCTAGGCTGCTCAGGAAGAAATTTAGAACAAAGAACAATAGTCAGAGTTCAGTCCTCAGTTCTCCATTATCTAAATCTATTTGCCAGAGGATTCATTTGGTAAGGATTTGAGTTTCTCCAAAGAAACTCATAGGGGGGACACAAAAATCCCTGAAATTTATTAAAAATCTTGCATGTTTAAACTTCAATCACCTTCAAGGTACTCTGTTTTATGTAATACACCTGTCTAGTTGTTTTGTCCACTGCTCAAAACAGCTTTTGAACTTGTCAATTTTGATGCCTTTTCATGCTTCTGCCATTTTTGTTTCACCTGTTCCACATTGGCAAAATGTTTCCCTTTGAGGACTTTTTTCAATCCGTAGAAACAAAAAAAGTCACATGGGGCAAGATCAGGTGAATAGGGAGGGTGGGGCATGGAAGCCAAGCCATGCTGAACACTCAGTGTGGTATGGGCAGGTGCACTCATAAATCATCCATCATGAAATGGGCAAATGCACTGAAAAAAAATCTCAAAAAAATTTTTTTCACTGAAGGTGAATGCAGCCTCTCATGACACCTCTAGCTGGCATACTGATGTCAATGGGTTCCTAGAACACTTAGCAGGGGAAGCCTGTCCTACAAAGGACCCATCCTCCAAAAAATAATTCCACTTTTTGAGGTTCCCCCTTTATATTAAGATATTATCTTTCATTTCTATAGGGGTATCAAACATCCCATGAGTCGTTTACTATTGTTTTAAGTAATTACTACTTTCTTGCTAATAAAGCTGCTTATTTACTTTTTCAGGGCTAGCCAGAAACCTGGAATTTCCTTTGAAGGAACTCTAAATTTTTCTTTATTTCCTTGCTACAGGCCTGAAAGGCGGGTCCCTTCTCCATCTCAATTTTAAGGCCAGGATCTGGAATTCTTAGAAAAATGTGTTCAGACCAAAGTTAAAAAGGAAGGAGTTCTATGAGAGAACTGTTATGCTTGAAAATCTGAGGCAGGAATGAGCTTTGTGTGTTTATTAGCTAGTGACCAATCCCATTAAAGAGAAGATAATTATTTTTATAGTCTCCAAACTTGCTCTAACTTTGGCTTATGTACCAAAGTTGATCATTAAAGTACATCTTTGAAAGATTTGGTGGTAGGAAATCAGGTTGTATAGTAAGCAAAGAAGATCCATTTAAGGGGTAAAGATGAGAGGAGACAATCTCAAGGGGACTTTCATGTTTTCAAATAAGTTTGTTCCAGTGACAGTTTTAGCAAAGCATGAATTGCCTAACGAGTCTGTTTTAGAACTCTAGGGCTGAAGTACCTTAGTTTTGGCCTTCTAGGAGTCACAAAGTGTGATTATGTTGCCTCTCAACTAAGGTCCCTCTCAGCCTTTGTGATTCTGAAATTGAGGAAGACTTTGAACAAAACACTTTGTAAAAACACTTTGTAATCTCTTTCAGTGATTTTTTAGCAATGCATTTCTCAGGAGCTAGGCCCTAAGGCCACCTTCTAGAAGATATCACTTCATAACAAGTTTCCTTTGAAAATTCTTTCTCCTTAATGATCTTTTTTGTTCCTTTAAAAAGACTTGATGTTTCAGGGCAAGTCCCAGAGAAACTAAGCTCTGTCTGCCTTTTCTTTTGGTAGTAGTTACTTCCAAGTGATTGGTGTTTTTGATTACTGTACTATAGGCTCTGCAGTTAAAATTATTTCAGGTATGAATTTTATAAAAAAAGGATAATCCACTTAATAATTGCAAACATTTTTCTCCTTTAAAAGTGAAGTAGAATAAACTGTTTAAATAGAAATATATATATATATATATATATATATATATATATATATATATATATGATTTAAATCTTCAGGTCATGTTTAAAACATAAAATACACTAGCTAAAGGAAGGAAGTGTTAGAATAAATAAAAACTGAAAACAACTGTACATTTTATTATCACCTTAAGCTGTTATCAGTATTTTTCCCTCCAAACATTGGCTTATTATCTTTTTCTCACTCATGAGATGCCTCAGGCTTCGTTTACAACTTCTGGCTGATGTGTTTCAACTTATTTTAAGCTATAATAATACTATACTTGTTAAATTCATTATCAATACTGTTCTGCTTCTTTTTTTTTTTTTTTTTTTTTTTTGAATTGAAATCTCACTCTGTCGCCCAAA
>NW_007259684.1:222505-222868 GCF_000164805.1 Carlito syrichta | reverse complement strand
CTCACCTCAGCCTCCCAAAGGCGCGGGATTACAGGCTGAGCCACCGAGCCCGGCTCTGTTCTGCTTCTTATGCTGAAGCAGAGCATTCTCCCAAGAATCTTCTATTTTATTCTCAAATAAATTGTTCCTTCAATCATCTAATTCCAAAAATCAATTTTAGCTCTCTACTTATTTTTCCCATTTTGAAAGACTTTGAAATGCCTTCAACAAGGGTTATATTATAATGTTGCCGCTTAAGAATAAAGGATAAAGAAATTAATAAAAGAATAAATAAAATAAAAAATATCTACCACTTATTAAATACTTTTTTTTTTTTTTTCTTTTTTGAGTTGGAGTCTCACTCTGTCGCCCAGACTGGAGTGC
>NW_007259684.1:212323-222302 GCF_000164805.1 Carlito syrichta | reverse complement strand
TCACCTCAGCCTCCCAAAGGCGCGGGATTACAGGCTGAGCCACCGAGCCCAGCTTATTAAATACTTATTAAATGTCAGTCACTAAACCCCAAACTGTAGATATGCATACAGTGTTACATACCTTTAAAAATGAAATAAATATATTTTCCTTTTGGTTAAAGAGAATATGAAAATCTAGGGAAGCTAATCAAGTTCTGTAACATCATGCAGCTGGTTAGTAGCATAACTGAAATTTGAAGATAAACATATTACATACCCTCTTGGTCTATGGTATTTTTCAGAGTTCAAAATTCCCTTCATCAATTGGGTGAGCTGTTTTTAGAAGTCTAGAGACTTCATTCTTCTACATTCTGCATAACCACAAATATTATAGCAAACATACTTATGTAAGATATCATAACTTTTGTTATTGAAGGTAAAATTTAATTTTTTAAACACTTCAAGGAAAAAATACATAATCAGGATAGTTCATATACAATTCAGATTCTTTTTGCTTCTCTTGAAATATCACAATATCTGGCTAACCAGAGCTCATATTCTTGCAAAGTAGTAATCTGTATAAGATGAGAATGATAACTGTCATATTTGTACTTCCTGTCAGGTCCTTGGTCACATTTAAATTTTAGACTCTTTGGCCAAAGTAATCTGCCTTCTCTTCATAGAACAAACCATGAACTTAATCCTCTGTCCATTACAGTTATCTTTACTCCTTATATTAAGGTTCAAAATTATCCCCGATAAATCCTTTTCTAATGAGCTTCCCTCTGCATTCATTCCACCCTAATTATACTTTTGTTTACACTCTTTATGTTTCTCCTAAAGGTAATTGCTGATATTTTTAATTTGCTTAATATTTTTTGTATGGGATGCTAATTCTTCCTTCACAGATGAATTTTTTAAAAGGTCAATCAAACAGCATAAGTTATGGTGATGACACTGTGAAGTTCTTGCCTCTCGAGTCATAGTAGTCCATTCTGAACTGATTGCCCCAGACCAGTCACCTCTCCTGAGACTGGTACACAGTCACCATTCTGAGAACTCTCTGCCAGCATCCTGCAGGTTTCCTTGCATTTTTTTCTTGTTGAGTCCTCTATTTTTACTGTACCTTATCCTTGTCTTACTTGCATTTATTTAATTAGAGACTAACCTCCAATGGTTTCCTGACAAAAGGTGACTTGGAAATGTGTTTTTAAAAGAACTTATATGCTTTATATGAATTACTTCTGCCCTTACTTTTGATTAATATCTTGGCTGACATATAATCTGTATTAAAAATAATTTTCTTTCAGAATTGTAAAGGCATTGCTCCATTGTCAAGAAGCTGGAAGCCAGGTCAAGTTCCAATTTTTTGTTATGTTATTTGAGCTTTAGTGTGGTCTTTATTTGCTTGCTATTTTTGTTCTTTTCAAGAAATTCAGATATTTACTTTTTATTCCCTTCGAAATTAAGTATTACACTTATGTGCTTTGGTTTTGATCTATTTTCAGCCATGAGGTTGTATGGGATGGGGCCTTTTTTTTTTTTATTTTTGAGTCAGAGTCTGACTCTGTTACCCTGGCTGGAGTGTAGTGGCGTGCTGCTTACGGCCACTGGAGCTTTGACCTCCTGGGCTCAGGCAATCCTTCCACCTCAGCCTTCCAAATAGCTGGAACTACAGATGTGTGCCACAATGCCCAGCTAATTTTTTGATTTATTGTAGAGATGAGGTCTCACCATGTTGCCCAGGCTGGCCTTGAATTCAGGGGCTCAGGAAATCTCTCCTCAGCCTCCCAAAGTGCGGGATTACAGGCATGAGCCACAACACCTAGCCCTGCAGGCATTTTTGATCTAAAAAATTGTGTTCAGTTTTGAGACAGTTTTATTAAACTTTATATTTTTTTCTAAATATACTTTTCTATTCTCTCCTGGAACTCTTTTTAATGTTATACTTCCTGAATTTGTCCTCTAATTTTAAATGTTTTTTTTCTCCTTAATTTATCTGTTGCAGCCAAACAAGTGTAACCAAGACTTAGTAGCATAACAAAAATAATTTTATCATATCTAATGATTTGGGAGACCAGAAATTCAAGCAGTTTTCTGTTTGACAATTTTCTGTGTTCCTGTTCCTCAGGGATTGACTAAGAACTCTTCTGATGGAGTGGATGAGCCAAGGCACTATTACATGACATGACACCTTAGTGGGGAAGAATGAAGGGATAGGCTTATCTGGGACTATTAAGTGGGGTACCTACACTTGACTTTCCAAGTAGGTTATCTCATGGGGTCCAACTTCTGATATGGTGCTCCAAGGCTACCAAAGAAAAAGTTTCAAGAGATGGAAACAAAAAATAAAAACAAACAAAACCAACACTGTTAGTCTCGGAAGGCCTATGCCCAGAAATAAGCACAACATTACTTTCACCATCTTTCCTTGTAAAAGCAGTCACTAAAACTAGCTCAGATTCAATAGGAGGGAAATTAGAACTCCTACATGGCTGCTTAGAGTGATATCTCATGAAACAGGAAAGGAAGCTGTCAGTTTCATAAGGTCTGGGCCTGAAAACTGGCAGAGCATCTTGAATTAATGAACAATATTAGGTTTCAAATGATACTCACAAAAATCAAAGATTTTACACAGTGTCTTGGTCAGCTTGGACTGTCACAACAAAATTCCATAGACTGAGTGGTTCAAATAGCAGAAATTTATTTCTTGAAGTTCTGAAGCCTAGGAAGACAAAGATCAAGGTGTGAATTGATTTGGTTTCTGGGCACTTTACAGATGGCTGCCTTCTCCCTGTATTGTCACATGGCAAAAAGAGAGAAAGCAAGTTTTATGATACCCTTTCCTCTCAGTACAGTAATTTCTCCATTAGGGCCCCGTACTTATAATCTCATTTAATTTTAATTCCCTTCTAAAGGCTCCATCTCCAAATATTCATGATGGGTTAGGGCTTCAACATATAAATTTGGGGTGCACACAATTCAGTTCATAGTACCCAATATCAAACTCTACTAATTGTGTGAAGGATATAGATAATTGTAAGGCTCATATAATGTAGAGAATAGTCTAGGACATCAAGGGCACTCCTCCAAATCATTCTCTTCTGCATCAGGAATGAATCTCTAATGCAAAGCAAAAGATGCAATTTTTGCAAGAGAGGAGTCCTAGGCAAAAACATGCTATTCTTATCTGAAATTCAGTTGTTTTCATGAATCTACTCTTTCTTCATTGTATTTCTTTAGTTGACTCCCAGAGTGCTGATTTTTTTTTTAACCCAGCTTATGTTCCATAATGTTTATGTAACATTTTCCAAGAAGCCAAGCTCCTAGATTTCTCCCTCTGCCTCTCTTTTTCTTTTACTGTGAATGATCTTTTAGTTAGAAGCTATTCTGCTGAGGGATTTCAAAAGTTAAGGTCTCTTTGTCTCAGCAAATCTTAGTGTATATGCCCAAGGTTCCGGACATTAGACCAGGTACACTCCATTCGTTTCCTTGTGCCATTGGTGAAGGAAATTAATAGATCACAATAGATCACACTCTGTTCATCTTTTCTTTCCGTTTATTCCTACCGTATTCTGTTTGTTAGTGTTGCCACTACATTCAACCTAAATTCAAGAAGAGAGGATTTAGACTGGCATTTTCAATGAGTGCCTCAAATATTGGCAGCCATCTTTAATCTATCATATGCCTGTCCATTTCTTTTTTTTTTTTTTTTAATTTGCTTTCTGGAATAGCTACTTAATTATGTTTTCCAAGTCTTGAAGTGAACATTATTGCTAACATATTTTCAATTTCTAAGAGGTCATTTGTTTTTTGAAATGTTTTAGTTTTTAGCAACTTTTTTGTGATAGAATATCTACTCTTATTTTTCTGGGGAGATTAATGCAGTTTTATATATATGTACATATAAATATATAAGTAATTGAGTTTATATGTATTTGTATAACATATATCTACATCACCATTTAAAAACTCCTGAATCTCCTGTTGCTTTTGCCAACTGTTTTTACTTCTGATTTTCATATTAGAGGCAATTCTTGGCTGTCTGCCTATATGCAGTAGTACAGTAACAAAAAAGTTGATTGCAAACTCTGGGCAAATAGTTAAATTTTTAGCACATGGCAATCACTTGCAGCATTTTTGAATACTTCAATGTTAATAACTTTAGGACTTGGATTGGTAAGCTTTCTTGAATCTTCCTCATGTAGTATAATATTCTGCACCATTCTCTGAGTCTGAGTCAAGGGAGAAAATGGGAGGCCTTCACATTCAATAGTCAGAATATATACAGCAACTTAATTCTCTCCTTTTGGTACTGTACCCACACATACAACCGAGCCATTTACCTCATATCAAATTTCTTCTCTTTTATATACTCCATAGGATAAACCTCAGTTATCTGCCAGGGTCATTTATGAAGTAAATGGAAAGGGTGTAGTAATGTTTCACAAAAACATTATAACACATCCTCCTAGTTTTAGCCCCTACTTCATTTCAAAGGTAAACGGTTTTACACATTTCTGAACATTTTGAAGATTTTATCCTAGTTCTCGGCTTCTTTATTATTGATTTAGAATTAGGCTTCCTTGAGTCTGGTAAGTTATTAGTTCTCTATAATATTCCTCTCAGTTTCTAAAATTTTCTTGTTATTGCTTCCTTTCCTTTTCTTCTTCTCTTATGGGTATATACGTGTTTTTTGTTTTTTGTTTTTTTCTTTTAGAGAATCTCTTTATATTTGTTTCAGTGGGATTTAGGACTGGAGCAAAATTAGTTGTACATGTATATATTTGTTTCATTACCTTAACTTTGAAGCTTCAAATTCCATAAATATTTTTTGAATTAAATAGATTGTTTCTATTGGAGGAAAAGGAATTTATTGAAATGCTTACACACACGCACATATTCTAGTTGTTAAATTGATCACAACATGTCAAATAGCTCATTTTATTCTTCAAGTTAGACATATATTTACTTTGATAAGGGAATATTTAGTCCCAGGCAAAATATTAATGTTTACCATATCGCTGGTTCTTTTTTCATCCCGTATGTTTTTTCCTAAGCAGAGTCAATTGATATAATTCATAATAAAAATAATCCACAGGATATTTTAGTAGACACCTTCTACATAAATTATTGGGACTAGCTTGTGAAGATCTATGATACAACTTGCTGGCATTTTTATTAAAATATATTTAAATCTATCAATTGATGTAATCTGGAAAAGTATTATATTTATGACAGTGAAGCTTTCTCTCAATTGACATTTATCTATGTATTTTAGGTCATTTTAATACCACACAGTTTTCTAAATTTCTCCCTAAAAATATTACACCTTTTAAAAACTGATTCCTAAGAACATTATTCTTGTGCTACTATTCCACTTATATTTTAATTTTTAACGTCAGTTATATTTTTCTACCCATTTCGTGTGACTCTATAGGCAAATTATTTTTATATTATTTGTTTTAAAAATTTTGCTGGATTATTTTATTAATTCTGATTGTAACTTTTCTTGAATTTTCTAAGAGATAATCAAATGATTATGAAGAGAAAATATTTTTCTTCTTTCTCATTATTTCTGAGTTGTTTTAAATAAGATTGTAAAGTGACTTTAAAGAGAATTCTAATATTTTATTAGTAAGTATAATGTTTATTGAATGTTTTAGGTTAAGAGATTTTCTTTCTATTACCGAGTTGCTAATATTTTTTATTATTACCTGCTGAATCATTTTAATGTTTATATATTTTAAGGTACTAATCTTGAAATTTAATATGTTAGTGAAGAAAATTACATTACTAAAAGTTTTATGCTAAAACATTCTTGTATTCTTAGAGAAACATAATTTGATTATGATAATAGTATTTGTATATTGTTAAATTGTATTTAAAATATTTATTAATATTATTTAATATGTTCTTTCATCTAAGTTTACAAGATGTGCCTACACTTTCTATTCTTTTATAATCTACCTGATGTTAATATCAGTTTATACTTAATCAGTAAAATGAATAAGGGATAATTCCCTCAATTTGTAATGCCTGAAATAGCTTAAATAAAATTGGTAATCTTGTCCTTGAACTATTTTGTAGATTTTGTCTTTATTTGGCCTTTGCATGACCTTTGTGCCTAACATATAGTTCTTACTGATTATTTTATTTTTAAAACTGTTATAAAATTAGTCAGACTCAATTTCTTCTTGAGTCAGTTATTTTCTTAACCAAAGTATTGCCATTCAAATGACTATAATATTCATGATAATTGTTTAACTTCTGCTCTAACTATAAATACATTTTTCATTAGTAATATTGATTTTAACATCTTTTCTACACAGTATTTTACTTAAATTTTTAAACTCAGACTTTTTAGTTATTACTGTTTTATATATATATATATTATATATATATTCTATCTGATGCTCATGATTTAAAAAAATCTATGAGTTTCTCTGTGTCTTCCATTCTTGAAAATTCTCATTCATTATTAACTTAAATATTTTTCTTTTTAAATTCATTTTGTTTATTCTTTTGGTGACTCTTAATGGACAAATGTTGGTAAATATATTCTACTTCTGTGTTTCCTAAACAATATTCACATTTCACTTTTATCTCTCTGTGCTAGATTCTGGATAATTTTCTCAAATGCATTTTTTCCCCATTTATTTCTTTTTTTTCTGTGCCTATTATGCTGTTTTAGTCTCTATTGAGTTTTTGATTAACATTTTGTTAATTTTTAGCATTCTCAATAGATTTTGTTTTTCAACTGAGAGTCAGTACAAGGACGCAGACTTCCTTAGTGACCTATACTGTGTGTGTTGTGTGTGTGTGTGTGTGTACACATATATAGTCAAAAAACATATATATATATGTATTTATGTATTTCAACTATAGTCTTTGAACTTTTAAGTGAGAGCAGGATGAGTTGTCTTTTAAAAAATAAATATATGTATATTTAGGCCATATTTACTCTAAGGATGTGGTACTTGAGAGTCTCAGCTTTGTGCATTGCTTTGAACCACTACTCTGACTCTTCTAAACCACAAGCTTCATCTTCTGTGGCCATCAAACTCCAATTTTTATTTTTTAATCTCAATAGAAAATCCTCACTATCTTCCCATTACATTTCCAGTACTAGTTCACATTTATTTTTCTGTTTTTAATTCTCTCTTTGTGATTTTTCTCTTGTGTTTCTTTTACTTTTGTAAGAATTCAGCTGTGCATTTAAAAGATTTTAAAAAATATTTTGTGCACAATTTCTGGGTATTGTGATGTGTAGGATTTTCACAAGATCTAAATTTAGTCTGTATGTTGTTACTCAAAGGAGAGTGAAAGAGGGAGAGGGATTAGCATTTACTGATCGCTTTTTACTAAACTTTCATATATGTTATTTCTCTTAATCTTTACAAGAAAAGTGAAGGTGGTTAGATATATATTTTTAGAGAGCTCACTCTAGAGGCTACATGAAGAACAATTTTGGGTAATTTTGGAAATGTTCTTTCTTTATTGGAAGGAGGAATATATAAGTTAAAAATATTAAATATGTTTGTTTTATAATAACCCATAACAACATAATGAACTAATTATTGTGCCCAAAAGGGCTGTAAAAAAGGGACAACTCTTTATTACACTAAAAATATATTATCAGATGACATAGCAAAATTTGATATCAGTTAGGCTCATCTTCTACATTTCACAAGCTATATTGTTGAAGCAGTAAAAGAACTGGCAAAGAAGATATTTCACTTATAATGAAGCAGTCCTAAGATTTGTATGCTGGGTTAAAGATGTTATATATCCTTGATGAATTCCCCCAAGGCAACACAATCCTAAATCACACACAAATTACACTTATGTAGATAATTGTTACATGACTTTAAAAAATATTTTATTTCCATTTATACACCTACATTTTTAACATTGTAAGGGGAAAAAAAATTCAGCAGACATCTCCTTCAGGAATTCCTCTCCCTATTTGATTTGTGACCACTGTGTGTGTTTCCTGCTGCTCAAATCTTCTGTTCTTTGACCTTGTCTAGATCATCTTTCTTTTGGCCAACTTTTATTGGAAGGCCTTTATTGAGTCTTTTCACCCTAACTTCCTAATATTTGCTAACCTTTAACCTTGTTAAAGTTTCAGCATCTTCAGAAGTCACTTGATATGGGCACATTTTTCCACTATAGCCTTTGAACTTTTAAGTGAGGGCAGGACCTGGTTTCTTACATGTGCTGCTGCATGAGTTATCTTGATAATCTGAAGTCTGCAGCTGTTAGCTCAAGGACAACCCAAGGGAAATGTCATCTTCCTTCTAAACTTCTAAAGAAATCTCTTTGTGCTCAGTGCAGGCAGAAGGAAAGGGGGGAGATAAAGGCTCTATAATAAGCCGACCCCCTAAATCCAAATCTTTCAAGTCTGAAAAACTTTTTTCCTTTCTCCTTAAGGAAGAGAATAGCTGCAGGAAGGATATGGTATCAAAGCACGCCGTGGTTTTTCTTTGCAGAATAAATGTGCATCTACTTTAAAACAAGATCATTAAAAGACTCGCAACTATAGAAAGAGACTTGTAGTCAACTCTTGTCCTTTTAAAAATCCTTCACAATTTTTCTTCCTCATACTTTAGAAGAAAGCAATTAAAAGACCAATTAAGAACACATTATAAAGCGGAGGTTTTTCGTTTTTTCCTGAAAATCAGCATTCATCTGGGATGTCTAATGACCACAAACAAACATTATGTGTTGTGTACTGGGCGAATCACCCTTCTTTGAGGCCATTCATTAATATTTTACATTTGAAGGATCCTATTAGATACATAACAATCTCCGTTATCCCTGAGAATGAATTCCACAAAATGTTTTAAGGCATAAGGAAAAGACCACACTCTTGTTTGGTGACATGACAACCAGTGTTCCTCATTTCTTTCCCTCAGTGTAGCTTCTCATGTAAAAGAAGATATACCACTGTTTAATTGGTTAGAAATCTTATTACTTATGGCTTATTACATAATATGCATATGTAAGGTCAGAAATGGGACAGTGAAGGAAAGGGTAGAATCATTAAACAACCATCAAACTCTCAGAACCATGGCCCAGGGGAATGAACCAAGCTCGTTTTGCATAGTTATCAACTGCTAAATTTCCTTCAATAGAATCTAAAAACTCCATGGGACTATACTGTCTACTCATAGAGTTTCTTATTTAATTGGGGAGACAAATCTAAAGCCTGTAAACTAAAAGTTGAAGGCCTCTACCATCTGAATGGATCCCCTCTTTGTCAAGTGGACCCCAGGAAAACCTTAAAAACTTAGTTCCTAGCCATGACAAGATGGGAGGTCAGACATACCTCATCACACATTCTCCATTTTAAAGTTTAAACACAGAATTTGACCAGCATTACTGTCAAAATACACATAAGACAGAACAGACTCTTTGTGACAATAAAATGTCATATTATATATGGGAGCTAAGGCTATGCCAGGCAATGGTTAAGTCAAACCCACCTACACTTAAAGAATAATTTATGTTCTAACTGCCACAAGATTTTTCTTTTTCTCTAGCAGCTAAATAACTGGTCTTGAGATAAGCAATATTAAAACAATTACAACTCATCCAGCTCACAGATGCTGACTAGTTGAACTCCTGTTCTACTAGCCATAACATTAGCTTTGACTGGTCAGGAGACTGATTTTAGTAACTTCCTCCAGATAAGACCACAACTAGACTGGTTCTGGCCAGTTTACAGAGGCTGCTCAGTTGCATGCCCCATCCTAAAAAAAAACCTGTTTGACATATAGGACCTAAATGTAATACATTTAAAAGTTAAAGCCGGGCTTGGTGGCTCAGCCTGTAATCCCGCGCCTTTGGGAGGCTGAGGTGAGTGGATTGCCTGAGCCTGCGGGTTCGAGATTTGCCTGGGCAGGCGAGACCTCATCTCTACAATAAATCAAAAAAAAAATCAGCTGGGCGTGTTAGCGCATGCCTGTAATTCTGGCTACTCGGAAGGCTGAGG
>NW_007259684.1:195547-212136 GCF_000164805.1 Carlito syrichta | reverse complement strand
CACCCCCACCCCCCCCCCCCAAAAAAAGTTAAGGCTCCACCCAAAGTGAACACGGGTCATGTGTTACATGTATGTTTGTTCAATACTCATGCGTCAAGACTACCTTCATGAATATTCATAGTGCTTCCTGTAACCAGTTGAAAATGTATCCTTGGTCAACTTGTTCAACTCAAATTCCGGTCTTACCTTTACCTCCTTCCAAGTGTCTGTCTTTGGTCTTTGCCAAGGAAACTTCTCATTCTGTGGGATGGTCACCTGGCAGGCTAAAATCCTTTAAAAAAATAAAATCTTCTGTTTTAATTTATAGATCTTGTGATTTTTTTCTTTCAGTTAACAAAAAACTTAACAAAACTAAGACAACTAGAAAACTAGTGGGAGATGTTATTGGCTATATTTAAGAGCAAACTTCAGACCTGGAGGTGTCATTTGCTGTGTGCTTTAATAAAATCTAAGTAAAACTTAACTTGAGCATTGAAAGATAGGCTGTAGTTACATTGCTGAATGAAAAATTAGTGAAGAGTGTTAGGTGATTTCAAGGTTAGTACATGTGTGTAGGGGCAAATGGAGGTGGACAGAGTGAGTGAGTGAGTTAGGACTTCCTCAATGAAGTCCTAATGGAAAATAAGACTAGTGAGACAGGATATTTCCATATGATTCTCCAAACACATTAGTGAGAAACTTTTTTACAACTTTCCCCAATTCCATGTACAGAATTCATTGTTCAATTTTGAATCCTTATAATGAGACTTAATATAAATAATTATTTAAATAAAGCAAGCACATTCTATTTTTAAAAACGCCTCCCTATCCCATATGAACTAGATAGCTTCCTCATAATGCCAGTAACATACTTTAAATACCCTGTGTCTAACATGGTGCCTGGAACAAATTTAGTGCTGATGGAATATTTGTTAAAGGAAGAGAGAAAGGGAGAGAAAGAGAGAAGAGAGGAAAGCAAAAATGTTTAATAATTACTATAGGGAAAATGCTTCCCAGTTTATTTGGGGTTTTTTTGTTTGTAAATGTAAGAGAAATATTTTTCACTGAATCAAATAATTTTGTTCAAAAATTCTTCTCCCAAAATAAACAAAATTAAGCCAACTGGGAACTTGATTGGTTTATATAAACAAAACTTTTGGGTGATTCTTTTTTAGCTTTCAACTGGATTATCTTGATATCAGTGGCATGAGATCACTGTTACATCTTTTCTTTGAAGGCAGCTTCTATGTATATTGTGTTTATTATGTATTTTTTTTTTTTTTCTTTTTGAGTTGGGCTCTCTCTCTGTTGCTCAGGCCAGAGTGCAGTGGCATGCCCAAGACCACTGCAACCTAGACCTGCTGGGTTCAGGCAGACCTCGTCTCAGCCTTCCAAGAAGCTGGAACTACAGGCGTGAACTACCACGCCCGGCTAGCTTTTCGATATATTGTAGAGACAAGGTCTCATCAAGTTGCCCAGGTTGGTCTCGAACCCGGGCTCAGACAATCCTCTCGCCTCGGTCTCCCAAAATGCTGGGATTATAGACTTGAGCCACCACGCCTGGCCTATATATCTCTTTTCGTTCTTTCTTTCTTTTTTAAATTTTATTTTACTTTTAAATTTTGGGGTACAATTCAGGATTAGGTATACAAATATTCATTGCGCAGGTACCCTTGTTGATGAGGTGTGCCTTCCCTTCTCCAGGCAGATTTTGACTACTGTCAATCCCACCTCCCCAAGCCCTACCCCCCGCAGTTTCCCACTACTGTCAATCCTTTTCCTATAGTATTATGGTAAGTATTCAAGGTCCACTTATGAGTGAGAACATGTGATACTCAATTCTTTGTTTCTTTGTAAGATCACTCAGTATTATAGACTCTAATTCCATCCAGGTTGCTGCAAAGTTCATGATTTTATTCTTCTTTATGACTGTGTAATATTCCATTGTGTATATGTACCACATTTTTTTTTTTTTTTAATCCAGTCCTCTTTTGATGGGCAACACAGTTGGTTCCAGGTTCTTGCTATTGTGAACAATGCTGCAATAAACATAGGTGTGCAGATATCATTTTTTGTAGAATGATTTGAGTTCTTCTCGGTATAGTCCCAGTAGGAGGATTACAGGGTTTTATGAAAGGTCGATTTTTAGAACTTTTAGGAATTGCCACACTGTTTTCCACAGAGGCTGTACTAGTTTACAATCCCACCAACACTGTAGAAGTGTTCCCTTTTGACCACATCCTCTGCAGCACCTGTTATTTTTTTCGAGTTATTGATGTAGGCCATTCTGACTGGAGTTAAGTGGTATCTCAGTATAGTTTTAATTTGCATCTCCTTGATGACTAGTGAGGCTGAACATTTTTTCATGTATCTGTTGGCTGCTCATATATCTTCTTTTGAGAATTGTCTATTCATATCTTTGCCCACTTTGTAATGGGGCTGTTTGTTTTTTTCTTTTCAGCCTGTTTGAGTTCCTTGTAGATCCTAGATGTTACAGCCTATGTATTCCTTTTGATTTATATTGTCCTGGCTCATTTTTGTACTCACTAAGTGTTGATATTGTCAGGACTTTTGAAATTATTATTTTAAAAAATGTTCTTATATTTTGTTCAGAGGGTATTTGCAAAACACATTATAACAACACAAACTGACATCTTAGACTAGGTTTTAAATAGGTATTTGTTGCATTTAAGGGATTATGTTTTCCAACCAATCTGCCTTAGAACCAATGATGCATATCATTGAATTGCTAAGATTTCCCAATATCTGGAAGAAAGAAATTTAATATATATGCTGTAACTATTACTGAGTAATTAGTTACCTATCTTCACCCCTCACAGAAGTTAATATAAATACTAATTAAAATTAGCATCAGTTTTGATTTGTCACCATTCTTAACAAGCGGATGGTACCTGGCAGGTTATTCAAGGGAGTAGGCAGTAAGAAGTTGTAGACTATACATCACTGACAAGGTGGTATTCCCCTGTTTCCTCTCCATTAACAATCCAACTCCTCTAAAGACTGTTCTTATGACTTACTTTCTTGCCTTAGGCTGAATAATGCCAGCTCCAATAAAGACAACTCAGAAGGCCTCAAGTTAAAAAAAAAAAAAAAGGCCTGCCTTATGACAGACTCTGATAGGCTCTCAGTTCTTACTTAAAAGTTTAGGAAGCGGGTAGATTTTGAAGAACAAAACTGTCAGACTGAGCACTGTCTGTTTTCAGTAAAAGAGAAAGGTCACTGGGAAAGAATGCTTAAATTAAAATTGAAATCTAAGGCTTAAGAAGCTAAATGTGGCTCTAACCTTTTACAAAATAAGCACGGAATTGTACGATGAGGTTCTCCTTTATATCCCCTTTTTCCATCATCATCTCTTCAGTGAAAATGTCATATACAATATATAGATATTAACTCTTCTCTTGGGCTTAGATTGGAAGAGCTATATGAAAATGACCAATAAGAGAAATAAAACCTTAAATAATATCTTGATCTATAACATGAAGTAGTTTGGTCAGTGAGAGCTATACCAATCTATAATCAAAAATTTAGCAGACTAATGCTTTCCTCTTGTTGGTGACCCAACTGCTATTTTGTGTTAAAGTCAATTTAATAGTATCAGTGTTCAAGATAGGGGCTCCACCATACAAATGTGCACTAAATTCCTGACCCAAATCTAAACAAACAAGCTCATTTATTACTTTGCTATCATTTCCAACTTGATTTCAAGTTTCTCTTATAGAATTTCCTTAAGTAATTTATCTTAACTTTATATTTCCTTGATAGAAGTTTACATTCTGAATATATCACTGTTAGAAATACTCCAGGAAGGAAGTAAACACCACCACCAACATTAATATAATATAAAGCAATGGAAATTCCAAGTCAAGAATTCACATCTACTAAACGGACCCATCTATACTCATTATATATTTTATTTTTTATTGGTTGCAATTGGAATTCAGTAAAACTTGCACTTTTTGATGAATTTGACAAATATATTAAGAATGCACCGTATATCGGGTTTGTTAATAAGTGCTGAGGATTGAGATCCAAGAGGCAATAAGATATGGAAACTGCACTCCAGGAAGTTAAGGTACACTGGAAAAGAGAAAACATGACTACACGACTTTAAAATGGTGAGTATAAAGTAAAATCACAAATAAAATGCTTCAAGGATTCAGAAAATGAGATACAACAAAGAACTTGTATGCTATGAAGGAGAGGAAAAGAGATAAACAGAACACCTTATTTTTCATTAACTCCAGTATGAAAATCTGATTAAAGTGATTACCTCTTCCTGTGAAGAAATACACATATACAAATACATACAAAAAAATTATAAATGATTTCATAATATTTTCAGACCACTTAAGAAAATAGGGAAAGAAATTCTGACTTTATTTACCAGTGAATTGTTTAACACTTTTGATGTATCAAGCTGTAAGTTAGGATTACCAAAAAACAAGACAAAGCAAAACAAAACATAGTGGAATTTCTGCTTTTGAATACCTAGAAGAGAACACAAATGTAATGTTGAATTAGAAGAGTAGATATGTAGCATAAGACAGGCGTGAGCTCTGTGTGGAGCTTCTGAAGATCAAACATTGAAAGCTTAACTGTCTTTCATTTTCCTAAAAAGGTATAGAATAGGAAAGCACCACTAAGTTGGGTTTTCTACATGAGGAAACTACAAAATATGTATTATTTTGAAGCAATATTATTACAACTTTGAAATCAACTGTTGACTATTAATGATATTTTAATACTGACATATTTTAGTATAAAGTCTACTGTAGTTCATTTTTCTTTATTGTATTTATCCTTCTCAAGTATAGAGACAATACAAATACGCAGAAATCAGGAAATAACTTTGGATATTAAAACGATAGGTATTCCAGGTATCTCTGCTTAGTAACAAGCTATATTATAACTGCTAAGAACTGAGTGTTTATGGTTTTCCCACCCATTCACATGTTGAAATCCAAAGCCTCAGTATGTGATATGAAGTGGTACGGCCATTGGGAGGTAATAAGGTCATGAGAGTGGAACCTATATAAATGGGATTAGTGTTTTTATAGAAATATACTAAAGAGCTTGTTTCTCTCTCTTTGCTCTCCCCATGCAAGGATATAAGGGGAAAATAATCACCTGCAAACCATATAGAAAGCCCTCCTCAGACCTCCCCATCCTGATCTCAGACTTCTCAGTCTCCAGAACAGTAATAAATACGTTTATGTTGTTTAAACCACAAGTTTATGGTGCTCTTTTATAGCAGCCCAAACTGAGATTAAAAACTTACAGAATTAAATAAAGAAAAACTTTAAAAAATTATTATTGTTGTTAAATCTCACAGTTTTGAGAATACAGACTGCACTGGGTAAGGGTGACTCATTTCGGTTTCATGATGTCTGTGATGTGAGCTGGGAAAATTCAAAAAACTGAGACAGGAACAGAAAGGCACACTATTCTTGGGCTTCCAGATAATATGGCTACCTTAGGATAGTCGGATTTTGTACATGGTTAGCTAAAGTCAATTTCTATGAATTAGGTAAGTCACTATGGAAGAAATAGCAAAGAGTTTATGCAGTATTAAATCTATAAAAATAAACAAATTAATGAATCTTCTGATCAAATTATTAACAATCTATACATTAAAATAATTCAGAAATTGTTTATAATCTATGCAAAATATAGTCCATGGCCTTCCAGAATGAATGTTTTACTGGACTTAAAATAGTTTAAGCAATTCCCAGCATAAACTCTGACACATAGAGGGTTCTTAGTAAGTATTTTACATATAATAAAATAAAAATTAAAAGCAAGTATTGATTAAAAACAATTGATAATTTTATTAGCAAAAATGTTCAAATAAATTGTTTGATAAAATCACTGTGATATGAACTCATCCAGGTAAGCGTAGTGTGTTGGAAATGGCTTTTACTAGCTCACAAGATCTAACTTTTAATATTTTCAAAAACTTTACAAGCAAATTGATGAAATGATGGTAGCTTGAGCTTGGCCATGATGGAAGTATTTACATCAAAAATGAGCCAGGCTTGGTGGCTCATCCTGTAATCCCAGCGCTTTGGGAGGCTGAGGTGAGTGAATTGCCTGAGCCCGTGGGTTCGAGACCTGCCTGGGCAACTTGATGAGACCTCATCTCTACAATAAATCGAAAGTTAGCTGGGCGTGGTAGTGCGCACCTATAGTTCCAGCCACTTGGAAGGCTGAGGCAGAAGGATCGCCGGAGCCCAGCTGGTCGAGCCTGCAGTGGCTGGGAGCGGCCACTACACTCCAGTCTGAGTGACAGAGTGAGACTCCAACTCAAAAAAAAAAAAAAATGAAATCAGCAAATGTTCCAAATCAGGATTTTTTTTGTCCCCACCCCTCACTTCCATCTTAGTGAGCTTCATGTCAAACGTTTGTTAGCATACCTCTGATAGTATGTCTCCAGCATTGGGTAGAACTTGCCTGGTTCCTCATAGTTTTCTAAACTTTGTGCTTAGACTTTTCATCTAAACCAAGGCTCGTGGGAAACTCCTTTGCCTGATTAAAGATGATTTTAAGATAATTAACCCTATAATTTAGATTTTGATACATCCATTTAGATTTGCTTTGAATTTTATATTCAGATTTTCTAACTTAAGATGTACATAGTTCCAGCTCTCTTGCTAGGACTGCTAATTGGCTCCCAAACTTGTGTTTTCTGTTCACTGATATGTACCATGGTATCATGTCATTTCCTACAAGATGGTGTTTTGTCCTCTGATTACCAAAAAAATTGACCCAGAAATTCAACTCTATGACAAAAAGATCTTACTTGCTAGTATCTCTGCATTCCTAGGCAGTCTTCTGGGACAACAACCTGTTACTCACTTTGGATCGCCCCAAATTCGGACTCCTCTTGCCTGGACCATTCTTCCAAGGGTTAAGTGGAGGATGCTGCCATGGTTTTCTTTGTTGTATTCTGTTGCTCCTGTGTGATTCTCTTACTCTGACTCCACCACTCTTACTCCAACTCCACCAATCTCACTGACCTTCCTCACTACCAGAGAAGTTGTGAGTAGCCAAACCCAGAATTAAATACTTTGATTTATTGGATCTGCTTTGACATAGTAGTAATGGTGTCATGACCAGTTTATTCATATGAGATTCATAATTCATGTAGCTCATGCATGATTAATTGACAAGATGGCAGTGACATGTAAATAACTACTGGGCATTCTGCCACATGGAGATATTATTGGATTATATCTGTATCGAGTTCTAAAGCAGCAAGCATTTTATCTGAGAATAAATGTTAAAAGGTAGTCTCTTGTTCAATACATTTCAAATCTCATTTTTTACAGAGCTACTAAATATTGTGCAAAGAATTATCTTACTCATTGTATAAAGATTTGACAACGATTCATACAATAGAACAATAAATTATCCTTAATGGCAAAGAAATCACATTAGCTAGAGCACTTGAAACTCTCTGCTTATTGATAATAGACACTAATCTAAAAAGCAGTCATATCTCCACTTACTTTCATTTTGATATACATTTGTTTGAGCAGGAGAAGTGTTTCATCAAGTGTGATAATACTCCACTCGTTTTGCCAGCTACAAAATAAACCCGCAGTCATAAAATACTGTGTTTCTCCAAAAGAAACCTATCAAGCCCCCCGCAAAAATCTCCCAAAAAGTAATTTGTGTATCTATAAGTATATTAGGTAATCACTCAATGATCTTTGAAACATAATGCCTCTAGTTTGTGCTAATTTATATTAGGGAAAGACTTTCATTTTATTATGAAAAGTCTTCATATAAAATGTGCTCATTGTAGCAGAACTTTTAAGACACATAATAATAATAACAAACTCAGTGCATCCCTTTCCAAATACATTAGCTGAACTGTGGTGTGATATATGAGGGACATGAGCTAGCATGTATTGAAAACTTATGTATGTGAGGTGATATGCCTGTTTCTTATTATGTAATGAGTCATAGGTCTCAGTTTGGTGTTAATACTATTCCTTTTGCAATATAAAAAAATTTATTAGACTTGTATTTTTTAATACCTTCAACTCCTAATAATTTTTTTTTTTTTTGAGTTGGAGTCTCACTCTTGTTGCTCAGGCTGGAGTGCAGTAGCACGCTCACAACCACCACAGCCTCGACCTGCTGGGTTTAGGTTATCCTTCTGGCTCAGCCTTCCAAGTGCTGAAACTACAGATATATGTCACCACACCCAGCTAGTTTTTGTGATTTATTATAGAGATGAGGTTTCACCAAGTTGCCCAGGATGGTCTCGAATCCCTGAGCTCAGACAGTTCTCTCGCCTCGGCTTCCCAAAGTGCTGAGGTTACAAGCTGAGCCACCATGCCTGACCAACTCTCAATAATTTTGTAAGTTATGCATGACTGATACTAGGATTCTTATTTTAGAACTATCAGACACGCAAAGAGAGAGATAATGACTTACATATCACACACTCCATTCTTGGAAGACCAGGAACTAAAATCTATATTCTCTGAATCATTGTTCCCAAATTATATTTCCATATATAGAATATATATTCATTATACTTTTCATTCACATGATTTGCAAGCTTCTATTTTGTAATGAGAACTTATTTAGAAGATGCAAATAAAAAGATTACTTAGATACAGTTCTTCCTTGAAAGAGCTCAGGTAAGCCAGGCTCCATGGCTCAGCCTGTAATACCAGCACTTTGGGAAGCTGAGGTGAGTGGACTGCCTGAGCCCGCAGGTTCGAGACCCACCTGCGCAACTTGGCGAGATCTCATCTCTACAATAAATCAAAAATTAGCCAGGCATGGTAGCACATGCCTGTAGTTCCAGCTACTTGGAAGGCTGAGGCGGAAGGATCGCTGGAGCCCAGCAGGTCGAGGCTGCTGAGGTGGCCGGGAGCGGCCACTGCACTCCAGTCTGGGCTATGGGGTGAGACTCCAACTCAAAAAAAAAAAAAAAAAGAAACTCGGGTAAGAAGAAAACATGTAAATGTATATCAAATAATTACATTTGGAAAGTGTTCTAAATCAAAACATGGAGATCGGGGACGATTTGAAAGAGAAGTGATATCCATCTATGCATTTAAGGAGCTGTCGCTAGTTAGAATGGGAAAAGTGAAGAAAGAAAAAGGAGTAAACAGAAGGATGCAATTAAATACTTAGAGGCAAGAGAGACCAACATATTAGGAAAACCATAAGCAGCTTGGCATAGCGATACCACTGAGTGTCAGGAGGCAGTGAGATGGCATAGGCTTGAAAGGCAAATAGAGATTATGAGGCCACTTAATTTTTTTCTGAGGTGAATGAATATCGTGATTTCAGTACTAAGTGATAAGACAGTTGGTGTTGGCTTAACAGCAGGAGTTTGGACAGATGTCAATGTCTTTTTTAAAAATGCCTATGCTTCATTGTCAGGATCCTATGGTTAAAAGTCATTTACATAAGCAGGATGTGGTCATATCTATAGGAGACTCCAAATATGACCTCCATTTATAATTGTATTTCATTTTATTCCTGGAAAGGATTTAAAACAACACATTATGTAATTTATCCTAACAACTGGTCATTTCAGTCTACATGTGGAAATAATTGTCTGTTCAGTGAATAATTTACCTCTCAGTTTAATTTAATGCATTTATTTGACTACTGCAGCAATGATTTAAACTAAGAAGACTAAATATGTGATGATACTTAAAGAGGTAATGATATTTTGGCAAAGTTAGATCACATGTGTACAGCACATATGGGAAAAAAGAAATCTTTAAAGCATCATGAGGTGAAATAACTTGGGCCCGAGGGAAAGAAACCACGGGTAGAAGAGAAGAAATCATTGCTGATCATCATTGAAGCTGGGTGATGAGTGCTGGGGGGTTCATTACACATTTTTCCTAATTTTTCATGTTTGAGGATTAAAAATAACAGTTAATATTCTACTTAACATTTGCTTTCTCAAGGTTATTAGTAAAAGCACAAACTGAGCTAGCTGGGGAAAAACCCTTCCTTTTTGAAATGTTAAGAGAACTTCTGACACTACTTTATGATTAAGAGCTTATCTCGCATGTTAGTTTTTCAAGTTAATATATAACGTTAATTTGATCTAAAAAGAAAAATACTCAGTAAAATTTCTATTTTTCCTGGAGGTAGAAAATTAGATTATAAAGTTCACATTGGAAAGTAAACATTTAAGAAAAGTTACAAAAAAAGTCCCTTAAAAATGAGAGAAATGGGGCAAGAGAACTAATTAATAACACACACACACACACACACACACACACACACACACACACACACACACACACACATACACACACACATAACAGAATGTAGAACTTGTATAATTTGACAGTTTGGCATTGGTACATTACTAGAGAGATCGATAGAACATTCTACAAACAATAAATAGTTGGTTTCCTCAAAATGTCAATGTTATGAAGGACAAAAAACAAACAAATAAAAAAAGTCACGGGGAATGTTCTGGATTAAAGGAGATTAAGTAGCAATGAAGTCAAACACAATGCGTGAGGCGTATTTGGATTCCGAATTTTTATAAAACACCATAAAGGACATTTGGGGACAATTGGTAAATTTGAATATAGACTGGATATTATACAATATTATGATACAAATGTTAAATACTTTGGATGGTATAAGGGTATCATGGTAGTGTATAGAAGGTTCTTGTTCTGGGGAGACACTGTTGAAGTATTTAGGAATGAAATGTCACTATTCTGCAACTTATGAAATCTAAAATATACAGTTCCACAGTAAAAATAACTCGATAATTTGCTGAAACTCATTGATTATGGCTGCTCAACCTTAGTGAGACTTGGTGTGCTGTTAGATTCAGGGACATGGAAGGTCATGATGACTATCAGACTTCTCATGTGTCCATAAACACTTAAGCTTCTAAGGAAGTAACAAAGTAGTCAAATGAAATAATAATGACTCACTTACATAAAAGTTAACCTTGATAATAGGAGGAAATATCTTTTTGCTAGAGAGAAGAAAAGATAGACTGCTGGCTCTTAACCTTCTTGAGGTCGGTGGACACATGCCCTCTTCACTGGGATTCTGTAACTGTATAGCTTTTACGTGACAAAAAACATGGCTGCCTCTCCCAAAGATTGTCTGAAGGGGCTGAACTGTAACCACAAAGGCATTAAGCTGTAAACAAAAAACAGAGCTATATTATGAATGCCCCTGATGGCATACCTGTTTAAACATCTTATCTGCTCTGAATTAGTCCAAAGAATACTAACCCTGGGAGGTAGGGAAGCAAGAAGCTGATAGTTTGCCCTGCTTTGAACATTACTATGCACTTAGCATCACACATAGCGAGGAAAAAAGCACTTTGCATCCCGAGATAAACCAAAAATAACAGGGCCATTCTCTCTGCTTCTGGTTCCCACAATAAATGAAATCTTGAGCTTTTACTTTAACCCGAACTTCTTAGCAAAAGCAGTTTTATCCTTGATTTTTGTATGCTGATGTCTGGCATGACCTTTCTGAATATGGTAATCATGGGAAGTTTTTCCACTGTGAACACAGTAATATATACTTAGTAACCTTGAAAATTGTGTGTGTGTGTTTTTAAATGCTGGCTAATGTTATTTGATGAGCCAGTCTTTTTAATTTCTGGCTCTCTTGCATTTTTTTCAAGTAAATTTTCCCATTTCTTTTCTAGATAACTTTGTCTCTGAATTTTTCTTTGAGGGAGGGAAGGATTGCATACCCCAGAGGCAGGTCACACTCTATATTCCAATTAAGTTGGTGTCAGCAATGTGTTTGCTACACCAGCAGCCACCATACCAACTTAGACAGGGGAGAGTGTCTGCAGCAGATGGGCAAAACTAAAAAAGCTCCAAACCAAGAGGAACTCAGGCAGACCATCAGTGCTAACAGCAGAAATCCTTCAGCAGTGGCTCTATGCCAGTAACAGTAGGCAGAAAAGGAAGTAGAAATTGTGGCAGCTGAGTTCTGAAGGACTCCAGGGCCAGTTTAATCAAGTGATTGTAACTGCATTAGTAGGTATCTTAGTTGTTTACAGGTCACAAAGGCCAGGGACAATAAAAGTAGATGTCTTAAAAGGGACAGATGGTCAAAGAGAAAAGTCTCCGTGAAGGAAGATTCAAGATGTTGGAGGCAGGGTAGTATCAGCTCCTTATGTTAACTCTTGGCATTAACACTTTATTATTAGTGAAAACTAATAGTAAGCTTGATGTATATGAATGTGCTAGATATACCTATCATTCAAAGACATATGTAACCATGTTATTCAGCGGTCAATGAATTTGCCATATGCCTTGATGGCTTGGTCTGCCTAGAGAAAAAGGCACCTATTTTGAGTTTCACATAGGTGTCATTTGGGCTAAAGGTGACTTTACAAAAGAGTGAAACTAAAGAGTCAAACTTAATGAGATGTGATTGAGGTCAGAACAGCTGTAGGTGCAGATACATTTTGCAGAACTTTGTCTCTGAGACCAGGTGGATTGAGTCGTGGTGGGCTTCTTGGGGCGGGGGCAGGGGAGGGTGCATTCTATGCAATCCTACAATGCCTGTTCTCAGAACTGCCCTGGCATTAAGTTTAACACTCTGCTGTCACCATCTTAAAATTCTTAATTCCATTATCTTAGATTTTTTGTTTTGTTAGTGAAGCATGACAATGGTGTATGCACATGGGCAGAGGGAATATATATGATATACATGTTCCTTACTGCCACATTTACACACGGCACACTTGATGCCTTGTGAGTGCAGAATTCCAGTGGACACATGATGTATGGTAGTTCAGCAAGACTCAATAATGTAAAGTAAGTGTGGTTACCTATATATTTGAGTAAGTGGAGGTGCTGACAGCCTTGAGAGGCCACAGGCCATTTGAACCACAATTTGCTTCAAACCTAGAAAGAAGGCAATGGTGTTTTAGGTAACATGAATTACCAAGGAATCCTGTCATATTGTTTCTCACTCATGTTATAGCTCTATATTAGCCAATTAGCCAAAGACTTAAAAATTTTGAAAATAATGATTAGAAACAAAGGGAATTATAGGCAACACTTAGTTCCTTTTCCTTTATTTCAGTTATTTCATGCACAACAGTAGGTGGAAGGTAGAGAATGTTTATCACTAATACACATATAGCAAGAAGTGAAATAAAAACAGCTGAGTTAGTTTTGGGCAGTGTTTACACTGTCTTGGTAAGAATGAAATATATACACATGTAAGAGCTACAAAAAAACTGTGTACCTTCCTTCCTCCCTAAGACTGAAAATTCAGAGAATTTGGAAAAAAAAACACATATACCCAGAAATTACCAAATGTGACCTTGTTTGTAGAAAGTAGAAGAAATAAAAAAAGTCAATAGATAAAATCAATCTTTTAAAAGTGTGAAACGTATTCCTGAGGGGGAAAAATGTATGCAAACTTTAGAAATAAGCATTCCTATCCAAAAAAACAAATATTAAAACAAAGCAAAAACTAGAAAAACAAACTCCCAAGAAAATTAATGAGAAACTAATGAACATTGACCAAATAAGAAAGACAAGAGATCATTTATTAAAATGTACAAGTATGGTCAAAATTTTTCTTTTTTTTTTTTTTTGAGTTGGAGTCTCACTCTGTCGCCCAGACTGGAGTGCAGTGGCCGCTCCCGGCCACCGCAGCCTCGACCCGCTGGGCTCCGGCGATCCTTCCGCCTCAGCCTTCCAGGTAGCCAGAATTACAGGTGCGCGCTACTATGCCCGGCTGATTTTTTGATTTATGGTAGAGATGAGGTCTCGCTGCCCAGGCGGGTCTCGAACCTGCGGGCTCAGGCAATGCACTCACCTCAGCCTCCCAAAGGCGTGGGATTACAGGCTGAGCCACCGAGCCCGCCTTAAAATTTTTCTTAATAAGTAATATGTTCATGAGAAATACTCACAGATGAATAACTTGGACTCAAGAGAGTACAATGTTTAATGTTTTCTGAAAGCATACTTGTAATTTCTCTCTTTTTAAAATTAAGAGATATATAACTTGAGATTGATGAAAATGTATTAAGAAGGGGGACCCCAAAAAACCAGAATTATTTTTTGGAGGGCAGGCCCCTTGTACTACACTCTTCCTTCGCTAGGTAAGTGTTCTTGGAACCCATCGGTGTCATTGTACCAGCTAGAATTGTTATGAGAGATTGTGTTTGGCTTTAGTGAATTTTGGGGGAGAGGAGGATTATTTCAATGTGTTTGGCCATTTTGTGATGGAGGATTTATGAGCAGACAAAAACGGATGACCCTCATACCTCACTACCCTCCTACTCACCTGATCTCATCGAATGACTTTTTTGTTTCTCCAAATGAAAAAGTCTTCAAAGGGAAATGTTTTGCCTGTGAGGAAGAGAGGAAGAGGTGAAACCAAAAACAGTGGAAGCATTTAAAGGCATCAAAATTAATGAGTTTACAAACTGTTTTGAGCAGTGAAAAAAGTATTTTTATAGGTGTATTGCACCAAACAGGGAGTATTTTGAAGGTAACTGAAATTTAAACATGTACATATATAAATTTTAATAAATAAATTCCATTTTTTGTACCCTTCCCTCATATATCATTGACTTTAAGTAAGTTGGAAGGATGAACTGTTCCTAAAGCAAAAGTGTGTAAATGAGTTATAGCCAACCAAGACTAATGTTACACCATGGGGATGCATGGGTAAAAATGTCTGACTTTGAAATAAAACTTTCCCGTTTCAGCCGGGCTCGGTGGCTCAGCCTGTAATCCCACACCTTTGGGAGGCTGAGGTGAGTGAATTGCCTGAGCCCGCGGGTTCGAGACCCGCCTGGGCAGTAAGACTTCATCTCTACAATAAATCAAAAAATCAGCCAGGCGTGGTAGTGCATGCCTGTAATTCTGGCTACTTGGAAGGCTGAGGTGGAAGGATCGCCGGAGCCCAGCAGGTCGAGGCTGTGGTGGCCGGGAGCGGCCACTACACTCCAGTCTGGGCAACAGAGTGAGACTCCAACTCAAAAACAAATAAACAAACAAACAAACAAAACAAAAAACTTTCCTATTTCCAAAGCATAAGAACTGCTTTGAGGGAAACCAAATACATTCAGACTACTGCTTGGGGAAAATAAACACTTGCCAACATTTTACCTAATAGAGAGTCTCACACATTGCAACTACTGAGGCTTGACAATGTATTTATTGTCTCTGTCTGGTGGGCTTGGTTGAGGATTCCTTAAGATTAGTGTGGTGGTATTGTATAGGATTTTGGAGTCAGAAAGACCCCAATTTAAATATCAGTTTTACCATTTATCAGCTATGTGAGGTAGGGAAAGCAGTGTCTCTATGAGCCTTGGTTTCTATATGTATAAATTGGAAATGAGTACTTGTTTTTCAGGGATGATGTAAACTCTAACTGAGTTGATAGACATAAAGGATTTAGCTTAATACCTAACATAGAATTGATACATGCTATTATTGCTATATGAACAATCTCAACTATTATTCATACACACATTAATGTTGTATGTTCATACTCAATGATTTGCTATTATTATTGTTGTGAGAACATTACATAACCAAACTGCATTATAAGAAATACTCTATATAGAAAATAGTTATTCAATTGGAAAATATCTTCTACCACATGATTAAAGGCACTGAGATTACATATTTAAAATCCCTTCTTTTGTTCTAGGCAAATGACCTGGAGGAAAGCATATTGTGTGAGTCAGTTTGATGTCAGAGCACTTCTACTGAGTCAAACTGCTAAGAGATGACCCCTCAGATATATGGCAGATGATGACCAGTAAAAAAGGAAAGAAAATAAAGGAGAGGGAAAAAGAGAGAGATTTAATCCACAGAGAGTTCAATCCCAATTGAGGCAAAAGTAGACCCCAAGGAAACTGTGAGTTGTTTGAGGGATCTGGGAATCTTTTGTGAGATTGTGGTGATAGGGAATTAGAAAGGGTAGAAATTTAGTAGAGTAGAAGAGGCAAGCAACAGTGGTTTTTTTTTTTAATATATATATTATATATTCTGTATTCATTCATGCATTGTTGGACACTTTGCTAATGTGCATAGTGCTGCACAATATAAACATGGGAGTGAAGACAAGACTTTGGTACATTAAGTTCTTTTTCTTTGAATAAATACCTAGTAGTGGAATTGCTGGGCCATATGGTAGCTCTGCTTTTAGTTTTTTGAGAAATCTCTCTAATGTTTTTTATAATGGCTGTTCTAATTTCCAATTCTATCAACAGTCTATGAGTCCACTAAGACGCCTAAAATGATACCTCATTGTGGTTTGATTTATGTTTCCCTGATGTTTAGTGATGTTGCACATTTTTTTCATATACCTGTTGGCCATTTGTATATCTTCTTTTGAGAAATGTCGGTTTACGTCCTTTGCACATTTTTTTTTATTTTTTTATTTTATTATTTTTTTTGAGTTGGCATCTCACTCTGTCACCCAGACTGGAGTGCAGTGGTTGCTCCCGGCCACCGCAACCTCGACCTGCTGGACTCCGGCAATCCTTCCACCTCAGCCTTCCAAGTAACGGAACTACAGGCGCGTGCTACCACACCTGGCTAATTTTTTGATTTATTGTAGAGATGAGG
>NW_007259684.1:170335-195489 GCF_000164805.1 Carlito syrichta | reverse complement strand
AATCCATTCACCTCAGCCTCCCAAGGTGCGGGATTACAGGCTGAGCCACTGAGCCCAGCTTGCACATTTTTAAATAGAAATATTTGCTTTATTGCTGGAAAATTGTTTGAGTTTCTTTTTTTTTCTCTTTTAATTTTAATTTTGAAATTGTGGGGTACAATTCAAGGTTAGGTATACAAATGTTCATTGTGCTGGTACCCTTATTGATGATGTGTGCCCCCTCTTCCTCAGGTGGATATCGACTACTGTCAATTGCAGCTATCCATCCCCCATCTCCAACCCCCTCCCCACAGTTTCCTGCTACTTTCAATCCCTTTCATACAGTAATATGGTAGGTGTTCAAGGTCCACTTATGAGTGAGAACATGTGATACTCATCTCTTTGTTTCTGTGAGAGATCACTCAGTATTATAAGCTCTAATTCCATCCATGTTGCTGCTAAGTTCATGATTTTGTTCTTTATGGCTGAGTAATATTCCATTGTATATATGTACCACATTTTTTTTATCCAGTCCTCTTTTGATGGGCAGCACTGTTGGTTCCATGTTCTTGCTATTGTGAACAATGCTGCAATAAACATGCATGCACGGGTATCTGTTTTATAGAGTGACCTGAGTTCTTCCGGGTATATGCCCAATAGGGGAATTATGGGATCCTATGGAAGGTCAATTTTTAGCAGTTTTAGGAATCACCACACTGATTTCCACAGAGGCTGAACTAGTTTATACTCCCAACAACAGTGTAGAAGTGTTCCCTTTTTGCCAAATTCTCTCCAGCATCTGTTATTTTTTGAGTTATTGATGATGGCCATTCTGACTGGAGTTAGGTGGTATCTCAGTGTAGTTTAATTTGCATCTCCTTGATGACTAGTGAGGCTGAACACTTTTTCATGTATCTTTTGGCTGCTCATATGTCTTCTTCTGAGAAGTATCTATTCATATGTTTAGCCCACTTTGTAATGGGGCTGTTTGTTTTATTATTTTCGGCTCGTTTGAGTTCCTTATAGATCCTTGATGTTAAGCCTTTGTCAGACATGGAGTTGGCAAATATTTTTTCCCAGTCTGTGGGTTGTCTCCATGGCCTCTTGATGGTTTCATTGGCTTTGCAGAAGCTTGTCCGTTTAATGAGGTCCCACTTGTCTATCTTATCTCTTGTGGCCTGGGCACTTTGGGTTTTGATCAGGAATCGGTTGCCAGTTCCAACTTCCATAAGAGTGGATCTTGCATTTTCTAAGGTTCTTACAGTTTGAGGTTTTACATTTAGGTCTGTGATTCACTTAGAGTTATTTTTGTGTATGGGGATAGGTAGGGGTACTGTTTTAATCTTCTGCATGTGGTCAGCCAGTTTTCCCAGCACCATTTACTGAATATGCTCTCCTCTTCCCAGCAGTGGGTGGTGGAGGCTTTGTCGAAGATTAGTTGGTTGAGAAATTGAGGTTATGCCTCTGGGATCTCAATTCTATTTCATTGGTCTATATGCCTGTTCTTGTACTAATACTGGGCTGTTTTGATTATTGTAGCTTTATAGTATAGTTTGAAGTCTGGGAGTGTGATACCTTCTGCTTTGTTTTTTTTTTTTTTGTTGAGGATTGTTTTGGCTATTCTTGGTCGTTTATGTTTCCATTTGAATTCCTGTATTGTTTTTTCTAGGTCTGAGAAGAATGTTGTTGGTGATTTGATGGGTATTGCATTAAATCTATAGATTGCCTTAGGTAAAATGGACATCTTAACAATGTTGGTTCATCCAATCCATGAGCATGGAATATTTTTCCACTTGTTTGTGTCACCTTTGATTTCTTTGAGCAGTGTTTTGTAGTTTTCATTGTAAAGGTCTTTTACGTCCCTGGTTAGGTAGATGCCAAGGTATTTCTTTTGTGTGTGTGTGTGGTTATTGTAAATGGAATTGTGCTTTTTTATTATTGTTGTATAGAAATATAATTGTCTTTTGTACATTTATTTTATATTCTGAGACTTTGCCAAAGTCCTTTATCAGTGCCAGGAGGTTTTTGTCAGATTGTCTTGGGTTTTCAAGGTATACAAGCATGTCATCTACAAAGAAATATAACTTGACTACTTCTTTTCCTATCTGGGTACCCCTGATCACCTTCTCTTCTCTGATTGCTCTAGCCAGGACTTCCAAATCTATGTTGAGCAGGAGTGGTGAGAGTAGGCATCCTTTTCTTGTTCCAGTTTTCAGTGGAAATTGTTCCCATTTTTGTCTGTTTAGGAGTATGCTGGCTGTGGGTTTCTCATAGATGGCTTTACTCTTTTGAGTTATGTTCCACATATGCCTAGATGTTCAAGAGTTTTTATTGGAAAAGGGTGCTGGATTTTATGAAAGGCTTTTTCTGCATCTAATGATATAATCATGTGGTTTTTGTTTTTACATCTGTTGATGTATTTAATTATGTTTATGGTATTACAAATGTTGAACCAGTCTTGCATCCTGGGCATGAAGCCTACTTGGTCGTGATGTATGATTTTTGAGATGTGTTGTTGAATCTGGTTTGCTAGGATCTTATTGAGAATTTTAGTAGCTAAGTTCATCAAAGATATTGGCCTGTAGTTCTCTTTCGTTTTTGGGTCTTTTCCTGGCTTGGATATCAATGTGACGTTAGCTTCATAAAATGACTTGGGAAGAGTGCCATCTTTCTCAATCGCCTGGAATACTTACAATAGGATTTATATCGGTTCCTCCTCATATGTTTTGTAGAATTCTGCTGGAAAGTCCAGGGCTTTTTTTGTCAGTAGTTTTCTTTCTGTTTGTTTTTTGAGTTGGAATCTCACTCTGTCGCCCAGACTGGAGTGCAGTGGCCACTCCCAGCCACCACAGCCTTGACCTCCTGGACTCTGGCAATCCTTCCACCTCAGCCTTCCAAGTAGCTGGAACTACAGGCCTGCACTACCATGCCTGGCTGAGATGAGGTCTCGCCAAGTTGCCCAGGCGGGTCTTGAACCCTTAGGCTCAGGCAATCCACTCACCTCAGCCTCCCAAGGTGTGGGATTACAGGCTGAGCCACCGAGCCTGGCTAGTAGTTTTCTTATGACATAATCAATTTCCTTGATTGTTATTGGTCTATTTAGGGTCTCAGTGTCTTCTTGTTTCAACCTAGGGAGTTGTGTGATGTCAGAAAGTCCTCCATTTCCTTTAGGTTTTCAAGTTTGTTTTCATATAATTGTACATAGTAGTTTCTGATAATCTTTTGTATTTCTTCCAGGTCAGTTGTGACTTCATCTTTTGTGTTACTGATTGAGTTTATTTGGACTTTCTCTCTTTTTCTTGGTCAGTCTGGCTAGGGGACCATTTATCTTGTTTATCTTTTCAAAGAACCAGCTTTGTTTTTTCATTTATTTTTTGTATTATCTTTTTGTCTTCAGTGTCTTGGATATGGGCTTTTATTTTGGTGACCTGGATTCTTCTGCTGAAGTAAGAGTTTTGGTGGTCTTGCATTTCCAGCATCCTTACGTGACTTGTTAGGCTGTTAATGTGTGATCTTTCCATTTTCTTCATGTGTGTTTGTAAAGATATGAATTCCTCTCTTACTACTGCTTTTATGGCATCCCAGAGGTTTTGGTAAGAAGTTCCTTCATTTTCATTTGTTTCCAGGTAACTTTTAATCTCTGTTTTGATTTCATCATTGACCTAGGAGTTGCTTAGCATCATACTGCTTAGTGACCATGTCTTTGTGGGTTTTGTTGGAAATTTGTTGGTGTTGATATTTACTTTTATTCCACTGTGGTCTGAGAAGGTGCATGGCAAAATTTCAGTCTTATGAAATTTGCTTATGTTTGATTTATGGCCAATGATGTCGTCAATCTTGGAGTATGTCTCATGTGGTGATGAGTAGAATGTATATTCTGTGGTCTTTGGGTGGAGTGTTCTGTTGGTATCAATTAGGTCCATTTGTTCAAGAGTCTCATTGAGGTTCCGGATCTCCTTGCTGATTTTTTGTCTTGATGATCTGTCCAGGGTTGTGAGTGGGGTATTAAAGTCCCCAGCTATGATAGTGTTAGAGTCAATCTCTTTCTAAAGTTTCCATAAAAGCTTCTTTATGAACTTTGGTGTTCCTTTGTTGAGTGCATATATGTTTAGGATAGATATTTCTTGTTGATGTATTGAATCTTTTATCATTATGGAGTGACTTTCATCTTTTTTTAATTTTTTATAGCTTAAAGAGTATTTTGTCTGAGATTAAATTGCAACTCCAGCTTTCTTTTGTGTTCCATTTGCCTGAAATTTTTCTTCCCATCCTTTTACTTTGAGTGTGTGATTGTCCTTTCTGCTGACATGAGTCTCTTGGAGACAATATATTGTTACCTTATGATATTTTATCCATTTTGCCATTCCTATGTCTTTTCAGTGGTGCATTTAGCCCATCACATTCAGGCTAACTATTGAAATGTCAGAGTTTATCCCTGTGATGAGGTTCTTATAGAGTTTTTGTTGTTCCTGTTTGTTTGCTGTCTTTCTTTTGAATTTTGGGTTGATTCATGTGTGTTTTCAATCTTTTTCCTGTACTCTTGTGAAGAATGTTGTTCTTTTTTCCTTTTCTTCTGTGTTTAATACTTTCTTAGTATTTCTTGTAGGGCTAGTCTAGAGGCAGCATAAGTTTTTAAGGATTAAATGCTTGGGAAAGATTTTAATTCTCCCTCACTGATGAAGCTTAGTTTAACTGGGTAGGTTATTCTTGGTTGAAATTGATTATCTTTGAGGACTTTGAAGATTGGGCTCCAAGCTCTCCTTGCCTGAAGAGTTTCTGTAGATAAATCTGCTGCTATTCTAATTGGTCTTCTCCAGTAGGTAATCTGACCTTTTTCTCTTGCTGCCTTTAGGATTTTTTCTTTTATGCCTACTTTGTTTAAGCAAATTATTATGTATCTGGGACTTGGTCTTCTCATTTGTTGTCTTGCAGGGGTTCTCTGAATCTCTTGTGTTTGAATTTTCATATCACTGATGAGATGTGGGAACTTTTTTTGAATAATTTCACAGAATGTTTATTCCAGGGATGTCTCTGAATCTTTTTCTGCCTCAGGAAGTCCAATTATTCTTAGGTTCGATCTCTTGTAGTAATTGCTCATCTCTTGAAGGTTTTGTTTTGTCTTTTTAAGCGTCTATGGTTTGGACTGTTTGGGTTAGTTCTATATTTTGGTCTTCAAGTTCTGAGATTCTTTCTTTTGCTTAGCTAATTCTGCTTTCCATGCTTATTAGTTTGTTATTTATTTCAATCATAATATTCTGTATTGCTGTTATCTCCATTATCAACTCCTTCCTATTTTCCTCTTGTTTCTCCTCAATTCTTTTTATTCTCTCTATTAGTGTCTTGATGCCTGGGTTTGTAGTATATGACCAGTCATTCTGAGGGCTCTTCGTTGTTTGTATCCTGAAGTCTATTTTCTCAGTGTCTGATCTCCCAGGGATTTGTGTGAAACCTATATTTTTCTTTTGGTTTTTCTTCATTTTTGTAGATTTTCCTTCTCATTTTTTCTCCCCCCCTTCTTTAATTTTGTTGTTCAGAGGTGGCGGGGTTGGTTTTACTTCAGTTTGCTTGATCTCCTATTCTTTCTTGTATGAATCCTCTAGCTTTGTTTACCTCTGGAACTTGATTGTGCATTGAGGGTTGTACTTTTTTTTTTCTTTTGCAGTTTTAAGGGGGAGGCTGTAGTTCAAAACCTATCTACAGATCACAGTATCCACCAATAGGTGTATGAATATCCTGAAATCTACTTCCCACTGTCTTGCAATCTGTCCATGCAGTAGGGTAATAGGTTTACTCCCTGAAAACAAAATGTAGTAAGAGAAAGGAAAGGAATGGAACAGGTGAGGGGAGGAAGAGAAAGGTGGAGAGTGAGAAGAGTAAGAGGGAAAACAGACAAACGTACCAACTAATAAATGAAGAGACACAAAGACAGAAAAGAGTAAGAAAAAAACAAAACTAAAGCATACAGAAAATCATACAGACACACAAGCCAATCAACCTCCTTATTGATACTATTCCCTTACAGAAACATGAAGTCTAAAGAATAAAAAAATCAGTAAACTAACAGAGGCAAAGCAACTACTTAAATACTATCAATAACAGTAGGAGAGAAAAAAAGAGGAAAAAACAAAGATAAGTAAAACAAACATACAAAGAATACAAATAGAAAAAATAAAAACCAGGGAACCGAGCATGCTCTTAGCTCAATCCTCTAAAGTCCAATGTCCTTTCAGCTCTGATCTCTAGTTCTCATTGCAGGCTGGTGGGATCTGATGCCTTAGGCCTGCTGCAGAGGGACATTTATTTGATCAGACCTAAGCTCAGTCAGCTTGCTGCCTGAGAAGTCTGCCATTCAATCTGAGCTATGTCCGATCTAGCATGGAGGAGGGATTTCTGTCTCTCCCAGTTTGATTATATCACTTTAGATCGCAAGCTGGAGGCAGGTGGAGCTGGGCAGAGCTGGCAAACTGTTCTCTGACTCACCTGCCTGAAATGGGGGAGGGCTGAGTGTGGGATGGTCAAAAGCTGCAGGTCAGTGTGTCACTGGGTGGCTCTGGCAGGACAGATCTGTGCAGCAAGCATGGAGGCCCAGATCTCCCTGGGCTGGGGATTGAGGGCCACCTTGGGTGGGGGGAAGGGAGTAGCGGCGGAGGTGGCTGAGACAGCAGTGCAGTGTGTGGAACCAAGGGCTTCCAGCCTGCAGAACAATGTGGCCAGCGGTATCAGAGGTGGTGGGGGCTGCAGCAGCGAATAGAGCAGTGTGCAGGGCCATTTTCTGTCTGCCCTCAGACCTGCGCAGTTGGCCAAAGAGCAGGCTGGCAGTAGCAGGAGCAGGAAGCACCAGGGGAGAGCAAGAGTCCCTATGGTCACACAGTTTTGCAGAGTCTCACAGATCAACCTGCCCTTTGCCATCTTGCCAGAAGTCCCTCAAATAACAGTGTTTTTGAGGTCTTTTACCTATTTCAGTTGACTATGCAGTTAATTTGAGAATAAAAATTAAAGTGTCAGAGGTGAGTAAATTAGAAGAGTAAGGAACTGTTTTTGTCAAAATGAGAATCAAATTTAGTTTTTAGTGAGGTTAAGTTTCTTCCTTTCTTTCCTCTCTTCCTTCCTTCTCTTCTTGTGTCAAACACCTAATAGATAGCAGTTATTATACTAAGTGTTGGGTATAAAAGGAAAATATACAATACCAACCACTATAGGAGCTCATAGCATGAAATGGTATCAAATATATAAATAAGCAAAATCCATAGATACACATAGAGACTCAAAGAAAGGACCATGGCTCACAAAAGTGATTGGAGTGGTCAAGAAATATTTCAGAAGAAATGATATTTAGCTTGAACATTCCAACAGAATTTTAAGTTATTATTTGTCATATGGACAAAAGAAGGACTGGGTATTTCAGACAAGAAGTTAATTGATAAATGTTGCAGCATGCCGTATTTGGGAAATATCTGTGATATAACATAACTGAGTCTTGGTAGAAAGGGAATTAACTATAGATATGCTGAAATCAGCCATGTCTTCATCATGGAGGATTTCATTTGCCAGGCTAGGGTGTTAGAGAAAGACAAAATCTAATACTAATGATAAAATATTCAGAAACATTGGTATATATCAAAATATATACCACCCACTTCTTCTGCCCTAAGGTATAATGGACCAACATTTCATAAGACGTAAAAGGAAGTTGCAACTGCAAACTGTTCTCTCAGACATATAAAATATAGTTACTTGCAGGACTTACTTGTAATGATTGGTTGCATTATAGGGGGTTGGAGTGGTTATTATAATTGTGGTTTGACTCCAGTGGCATAGATGACACATTAATACAATTTTCTATTTTTTGTCAATATTTTGCTATGCCCCCAAACATATAAATCTTTGTAATCTTATTTAACAGAAACTAAAATTGTTACTTAGGTTGAAAAGCTCCAAATTTTATTTGGTTCATGGTCAATAGAACTATATAGTAACTTATTTTGTCTAATTACTTAAGGAATGTGTTTTATATTTAGTTTATTCACACTGATTTAAAAAGAGATTATATTGCCTTAAAGAAGATATTCTATAATATTATAGAAATACTTCTATGGCTGGCATGGTTGATAAAAACTTGACTTGGCCATTGCAATAATGGTTGATTCCATTTTTGATATTTGACCATTGACAGTCTTTAAGCTCCCATCACTCTCCCCTGCTCTATATCTGAGTAACCAGGTTTAAAAGGCTCACACAGACACTCTGTCTCTGTAGGACACAGGGAATTTTAATTAGTTTAGCCTCTAGCCCACATGAAAATCCTTATTCCTAGCCTACTGTGAGTACTAAATACATGTTATTCAAATTCATTTTTTAGTGTATTGTGTCATCTGTTTGGACATTCAAATAAATTTCTGGGTGACAATCTAGACAGATTGATCAGCACACCCATGCTCTGTAATTAGTCTTTAGTGAGATTTCAAGCTTTTTTCTACAACCAAAGGACCCATTCCATTTATAATCATAGCCCACAATAGCAAGATTCCCAGCGAGTAGGGAGAATAAGGGGGAATATTAGTGTGAAGAGCTAGTATGAATTGCTTCTCTTCATAGATAATTCTGCCATTCTTTGAAAATTTACCAAGAATTCCTGCAAGAGAGTGGTTAATAGGAACTGAAAAATTTTTAGGTATAGTCCAAAGAGAAAGAAAGAAAAGCTAAAAGTGCTTTGTCTACTTTGTCTATTGGAATCTATTTTTTTACATATATATGCAGAAAAAGACTAAATGCAAAGTGTCCAAATGTGTCTTATTGAAATTACAGCCACTTTTTTAAATCTGAATTTTTCAAATATTCAATATAATTTTACTTTTTAAAGTTTAAAGACAATTCTATTGAGATATAACTCACTCATTTAAAAGAACATAAATCATCTTTTTGTATAGTCCCAGGGCTTTGTAACAGTCACCATGATCTAAAACATTTTTGCCATCTCTTCCAAAAGAAACACTGTTTTATAACAATCAGTTCTTGTTTTATCCTCTGTCCTTACCCTAGCTCTAAGCAACCACTAATCTACTTTCTGTCTTCGCAAATTTGCCCATCTTGAACATTACAATATATTAAATAGCTTTTGCGTATCACTTCTTTCACTTGGTACCATGTTTTCAAGCTTCATTCACATCATAACGTGGATCAGTATTTCATTTTTTCTTATTGACAAAATACCATTGTGTGGAGATACTGGATCTTGTTTATCCATTTATCAGCTGATGGACACTAAGCTGTTCTCACTTTTTGCCTATTATGATTAATGCTTTGGTGACTATTGATGTATACATTTTTGTGTAGACTCATGTTTTGTTTATTCTTAAGTATATACCTAGAAGTGGAATAAAAACTGGAACTTCATATATTACTGGTGGGAATGTAAAATGGTGCAGCCACTTTGGAAAACATTTGGACAGTTCCTCAAAAAGTTAAGCACAGAGTTACCATATAATATTTAAAAAAGAAATGCCATTTAAAATTATATAGTAATAAGATTTTCTGTTTTGAAAGCTGAATAAAAAATATACATTTTAAATCCTTTCCTCTGTCTCCCTCTTGCTCCCCCCACCCCAGTTATGCTTGGTACCCTTTATCTTTTTCTCTATTCCAGTCTAGATGGAGTTGGGCCAGCAAAAATCTTATATGAGGTTATATTTACTAGGACTCAAGCAAAATTGCCTTCTATATGTGGCATTTTAATGTAATATTCTTAGTGTTTATAAATTAATCCCAGCAATCTGCCATTTAAAAAATATTACTGTATGGTCTGTAGACATATTAATTGAAAACTCATTTACCACACTGCTTACATTGCTCTTTCTGGATGTATTAGTCAGCTTGGGCTGCCATAACAGAATACACAAACTGGGAGACTTAAACAATAGAGATTTATCTTCTCATAGCTCCGAGTCTGGAAGGCTAAGACCAAGGTGCTGACAGAGTTGACTTTTAGTGAGCTATGTTTTTCTGGCGAGACTGTCTTTCTGGCTGTCTTTTAACTGTGTCCTTTCCTTTATGTACCCACTCCTAGTATCCACTTCTTGTAAGGAGACAAGTCCTGTTGGATTAGGGTTCAGCCTTCATGACCTCTTTTAATTTTCATGATCTCCTTTAGTCCCTATCTCTAAATATGGTCACATTAGAGGTTAGGACTTGAACATATGAATTTTTAGGAGACATAATTCAGTTAATAATTCTAAGGTAGGGTGTTACTGCCTTTATATCTTAATATCATAATGCAGCTTTGATCATCTAAAGGAAGAGTAGGGGCAGGAGACGTGGTTCATCTCTGCAATCCCAGCACTTTGGGAGGCTAAAGCAGGAGGATCTTGAGGCCAGAAGTTTGAGACAGGCTGGGCAGTGTAGAGAGAAGTTGTCTCTACAAAAAATTAAAAAAAGAACAAAATAGCTGGGTGTGGTGGCTCATGCCTTTAGTTCCAGCTACTTGTGTGGCTGAGGCAGAAGGATTGCCTGAGCCTAGGAGGTCAAAGCTTCAGTGAACCATGATTGCGTCACTACACTCCAGCCTGGGTAACAGAGTCAAACTCCAAATTAAAAAAAATAGCCGGGCTGGGTGGCTCAGCCTGTAATCCCGCGCCTTTGGGAGGCTGAGGTGAGTGGATTGCCTGAGCCCGCAAGTTCGAGACCCGCCTGGGCAGCGAGACCTCATCTCTACAATAAATCAAAAAATCAGCTGGGCGTGGTAGCACGCACCTGTAATTCCATCTACTTGGAAGGCTGAGGCGGAAGGATCGCCAGAGCCCAGCAGGTCGAGGCTGCGGTGGCCGGGAGCGGCCACTGCACTCCAGTCTGGGCGACAGAGTGAGACTCCAACTCAAAAAAAAAAAAAAAAAATTGTGATGTATCTCTGCTCTATGATCATAGTCATGTTACCCTTCTTTGCTCTAGTTGTGAGCTGACAGAGAATCTATCTTAAAGGTCAATGATTGCAATTACATGGACTGTGTCTCTGAAAATGTGGATTTGGTTCTCTGCCACTCCTTCCTCTTTCACTTCCTCACCTCAGCAACTACTATCAATGAATACCTACTTCCATTATCCCAGCAATAGCTATCTACTTGCATTTGTATTTTCCCTGTTTCTAATTCTTGCTTCTTACTTCTTTTTACCAACATCTTATTATTCATGTTTTGGCTGTTAAAAACACCTCAAATATTTTCTGAAACAAGACAAAAATACATAAAGAAAAAAAAACAAACAAGATTGGTAGTCAATACAGTCAGAGAACTTGAATTATTTCAGAAACACAATCGAAGTGTATTATATACTTACAAACTGTGTACCTATACCTGCAATTTTAGTTTACTGTTTCCATTGTTTTTCAGTGTTTCACTTTCCTTTTGAATTCCCCCATTAAGCAGAAAGTTAAAAGGTTTTTGAGCGAATATATTTCCATTCATTATAGTAAAAACATGTGGGGAGACTTTTATATGCAAGAATCAAAAGAATCACACTAGTCCTAACTAGAAGGAATTGCATTATAATGTCATTTTTGCAGTACCAACATGTTCTGTTTTCTAAAAGAACTGAGAGTAGTTTGGGGGGAGGACACAACCTACCCACAGATAGATCCTTCTCTTTCTTTTCTCACCTTATCCACATTTAGCACCGTGCCTGACAGATTTCCTGCTTCCTGAAGGAAGACTATCATCACCCAGACTTTAAGTTTTCTTCTCTTAACTTTACTAAATATACGTCTAAGATACATAAGGCAGTAATGGAAAGAGAAAGAGAACAAAGATAAAATTTGAGACTCCCCTAATGGAATTTAAATCTCAGTAATACGCACTTTTAGGTGTATCTAATATTTACTTAGAGAAGAACAAGGTAATTAGGGCAGATGATCTTGGACAGATGAGTAAGAATATGGGAGACCAAATATACAAGAAGTGTGAAAGTAATACTTGTTTTGGACTTGACTGGGTAAATTAACACACTTGTGAATATCTATAAAAAAATGTAACCTACTCAAAGGAAAAATCTTATCAACCAATTAATAATCTATTGTATTTATATAGAAGTTAAATGTGGATAATAGTTCATTGAAAACAAATTTTTTAAAAAATCTATAAAAGGGAAATGCACATTGATACAGGATTTGATAAAAGAAAATAGAAACTCATGTAACAGTTCTGTCTAGGTCAATAATGAATTTGAGGACATTTCTAGGGGAGAACTGTGGATTTTAACTGCAGATTTTATCAACTACATTAATATATAGTGCTATTACTGGCTAAAGACATTATGTTATGGTGAAAAGTGTATTAGAATAGGAAGTAGAAATGGACATTTGAGCCAAGTTCTAACTTTTATTTGCTGTGTGACCTTGGACATCTCACTCAATTTCCCAAAGCCACAGAAATATTTTCCCATCTACCTGGTCCAATTGTCTAACAATCAATGTACAAAGGAGCAAAGGAGAAATGGGAAAGCATTATATATTCAAAGGACACACTGCTACTATTACTTTATGATTTAAGATGATTAAACTTTTATTTTTCAAGTGTTCTACAATTGGCATACTTAGCACATGAAATATTTCTATATTGATTTTAAGGATGCTACACATCCGTTACCTGTAAAAAACTGACAGAGAAGAATTTCATTAGCCCAAGTAAAAAGGCATTTTGAGTGTTTTAATGTGCTATACCCTAGGATTCAGAAGACCAAAGTAGTGCCCTCAGTGTGTTAAGACTACACAGCACAGAGGTTAATGACTTTATAGTAGTAAAGGTCATGTGACAAGACTGCTTGAGAATTTAGGAATTATGAATGAATTATCATAGAGGGGAGGCAAATCCTATTTCTTGGCTACTTTTGCCTCATATTTAGATGAACCATTCCACAGAACATTCTATAACAGAATTTGGAAAATTATGGTCTGTGAGCCAAGCCTGGCATACTGCCTGTTGTTATAAATAAAGTCTTATTGGAACGCATTCATGCTCATTGGTTATATATTTCTGTGGTTACTTTCACGCTACATTGGTGGAGTTGAGTAGTTAGGAAGACTATGTGACCCAAAATATTTGCTACCTTCTCTTTTATGAATAGTCTGGGAACTCTCTTTTAGATCATTATCTCACTGATATAATTGGAAGCCTCCCGGAAGTTAAGAAGGAAATATGATTGAGCCAAGAAACTTATATGTAAGTCATACCCTTAGGTATTGACAAATTAATGTCACATTTTTTTCAATAGCTTATGTAACATCGCACTTTTCCAAGGTTTATGTGAACACTAATCATGTAGTGCAAAAGGAAATAATGAAATTTTCTTTGAGGAGAGAGGCCACTGCCTACTCTGCTTGTCCTCTTCAGGGTGTCTCCTCAGGAACACAATGGGCCTGATAAAAAAGGACTTCACCTTTTGATTTTACAATGTAAGTTCATAAGCCTCTGACCCTTGAAGCTGTGAACAGTTACCTCCAAAATTAGCTCAGGGATTTATAACAGGCATAGATAAGACGTTCTTACTTTCAAAGAAATAAGAGAAGAAAGAAGAGATCTAATTAATCACTCCTACTTTTTGTATAAATTTGTGTGAAATTCTGTCCAGATTTTGTAATTGCATTCATATTACCTTATAGGTATGGAACTCTGATAATACCTACCAAATATTAAAATAATATTCTCTTTATGTTTCTTCTACATTAGTATGAAGGAGTCTTTTGTTAGCAGGACTTTTATGTCTCTCACAGAAGGGATCTAGCTAAAAACCAGATTCTTCTTTGTAGATGTGGTGAGGCACCCCAAGATTCTGCATTTCAAATAAACACCTAGGTGATGCTGAGTGGTTGACCAATATCTAACTTCTGCAATGAAGATGAACAGATAAAATAAAGTAACTTTTTATAAAAACTAGAGGATAAGAAATGATCCACTTGACAATAAGCTCCTCTGTAGGCTGGGGCTGGGTTTCTTATATTTTGGCAGATGAGGCAAGCTAACAAATATGTAGTAAATAAATATAGGCACATGGCTGACATTTTAATCATTCCATTACTTATTTCCTACTTCCGACATTTCTTGGCAGCTCAAAGAAATTGACAAGAATAAGAAAATCAGTTGTGCAAATATGTGTTTTCTCCAAGTATTTATTTTAGGCAAAGACCATTGGCCATTTTAAAACACAGAATTAAAAATAATTAAAAAGTGAGAAATTTTAATTTAGACCTCTCTTCAAAATCAAAGATAGTAGAATGGAAGTGGGAGGAATAGGAGCAGAAGGCCAGACAGAGAAAATAAACCTTCTGAATTGATTTAGAAAAGAGATAATAAACTGGATAGAGAGCATAAAAATCCTGCTGTCTGTAGAATAACTTGCTGCCAGTTCGAGAGGGAGAAAGAGAAATGTGCAGCCAGCGATAGATGTGTGGGAGGCAAGACAGTTCTTTGGGAGCTGTGAGGTGAAGGAAATAACTATCTGAGGCCAAATGACAACTGACCTCTAGCTCATTGAAAGAAATCAGCATGAAGGAGGACTGGAGAATATCCTGATTTCCCCTCTATGTTCTTCAAATAGCTAGTGGCTTATTGTTATGAGAGCCCTGAGACATACTTTCAATGATCATTTATCCAGACAGTTGAGTTTTTAAATGATGTAACATGACTCCTTTGGGAGAAAAACTTAAGGACAGGGAACAGTCAGGCCTATGAGAAACTCCCACGACAAGAGGTGATCCCTGAGAGCTGACTGGCATTCTCTGCAGAAATGGAGCACTTCTGCTTGCAAATTATCGCAATGCATGACTGAGAGATAGGGATTTCTTTAGGATATTTCTATTTGAGTCTACTTCCTGTACACTTCATCTTCATCTAAAAGAATATAAAATAATTTAACACTGTAAAACTAAAATAATAATTACAAAAATAATAAGAATATTGTCTTACTTATGAATTTTAATATTATCTTCGAGTCTTTCTTAGTGAAAAAGAGTAGCTCACAATGCTTATTTAATATGACTACCTCCTGATGTGATTAGTCTTGTCTTTGTATTTTAGATGAAAATTTTCACATTTTTTGTTTTTATACTACTTACTTTGAGTCACATTATTAAATAACTTAGAGCCAACCATCTTCATCATTTTCTTAACATGATGAATGAATTCAGAAACAGACAGTAGATGGTGCTATAATTTCAAAGACTGTACAGTACCTAAGACTTCTAGATTCTCTTAAGACTTAGGAAACAAGGGAAAGAAAAGTGAAAACTTGACTGACATAGTTTTCTGGTTTATAAAGGTTATAGAGTAGGAAGTTATTATTATTTTTTTTTTGTAGTGACCTATTCTGTCCCTTCTGGGATAAAATAACAATCAAAGCTTTCCTTAGTAATTAATTAATTCTGGTTTCCTGGGAAAGAAAAAAACGTACCCACATTTAATTTTCTCCTTGAAGCAGCAGCAACAGTCACAGATGCTGTTGCTCATACCCACTGCCATTACAGACAGAAAGCAATTCACAAGCGTTCAGCAATGCAGAAGGTATTAAAATGTAAAACACATGAATGTGAAGTTTCCTCTAAAAATATCGGAAAAAAAATTTTCTAATATAAAGCAATTTATATGTAAAACATCTGTAATCACAAAATCACCTTAAATACAATATTCAAATGCAAGCAATAAAAACCCTGTATCTGACAATGATAAATCAACATATTAAAAGCTTGCCTCTCCTGGCAGCAGATGCTCTTCGAAATAGAATTGGTAACAGATGTATACCATAGAGGGGTTCAAGCAGTGATGACACAGGCAAGGGGCTGCACAGAGCCAAAGCTACAGTTGGATCATGGAACCTGCAGCTAAAGCACAATTGCTGTCGAGATTCCTAAGGAGCAACACTACAAGTTGTCTCTTAAAAACCCAATTATTCAAACCTAATGGCCATTGATGGAATCCCTTTACCTGTTTCTGTGGCAAAGGCTTGGGTTGCTCTCATTTTTCATGCCCAAAAAAAACATACGGTGATGGGCTGTCTTGAGAGTGAACCAAATTTTCTACCTAATTTGCGACCCCATTTAGTTCACCTAAATGTAAAGAAAAATGTAAACTAAATCACTGGTGATATTGGGAAAGTTATGGCAAACACTGGCATTTGAAGTATCTGGATAATTAATTACTACATTTTTCATCTGTAATGTTTTCTGATTAGAGGACTAGCTGTTGTCTCAAACATTCATTTCTAAAAATTATCTGTGTATTAAATGTTGTTTTAAAAACTTTGAGTTCCTAATAGAACAATTTTGAACTGGAAAGTGGCTTTTAATTGTTGATTTAGTGTTTTTGTTACTTCAGCTTTGCTAATGTCACTATGTTCATTATATGCCTCCTAATTTTGACTTTTGTGGGAAAAAATAAATCTTTGGTTTGCCCATTACTAGGTTCTTGACTAAGGTCCCTATGAAAAAAGACAATTTAAAGGAGAAAAGCATACAGACTTGTTTAAGATACTTTTTACATGATGCATGTACCTTCAGAAATGAAGACCTGCCAAAACAGGAGAAACTGTGTATCTTTTGCTTAGGTTTAATGAAGAGTGAATAGCTGCAGGGATTGGAAATAAGGGCACAATTTACTGGTAATAAACTAGGGCAAATTTAGCAAAGCATGTTTGTTCATATTCTTTTCTATGTCTCTGTGTTCAGAGATAAGGGCATTCCTTTCCACTGCGTATAGAGAGGGCACCTCTTAAATGAGGCTCTTATGATCTGCTTCATGGGAAGGTCAGAAAATTCTTTCTATATTTATTAGACCTCTTCAAAGGGAAAAGGTGGAGGAAACGTTAGACTGACCTGTCTGCTTCTGATGTTTTCTCAAATGTCAAGATGCCATATTTTGGGGTAGAGTATCCTGAGTTCCATCACAATTATAGGATTGCATGAATAATGACAAAAATAAATATTATGCAATTTTTAGTAGAATCTTTGAAAATACTTGCTAACACTGCTTTTATCCCATAGTAAAACACATGTTTCTGTTATTATCTAAGCTTTAAAGTATGGCTTTATTCTTGGTCATTCTCATCATTGGCAGGTGATATCTAGTTGCCTTACCATGAATCTATATCACTGTTTGATCAATAGACTACAACAGCATTGTCACTCATAAATTGTGACAATATTCAGGTAAGTGTGTTTAGTTTCAGGTCCTTTTAATATCCCAAGCATCTTCTAACTGGTTTTCTTGCATTGGTTCTCCCCTCCTTCCACCAGTCAAGTAATATAACTGACATATACATCCCCAACACATAACTCTGAAATTCCCTGCCCCTAAATACTATTGTGCCTTCCCTTTGTCTGCAGTCCTTACTTCTTAGATTGATATTTACTGACCTGTACTCTCTGTTACATACATATATACATTTATTTCCAACCGATCTTACAAGGTGTTTACTAAGCTCTGTGAATTTCAAGAAAAAATAACAAGAAAAACCTCTATAATCATTTCCAAACTACATATCCATTCTGAAATGTCTACCTGAAACTCAAGCACTCTCTGAAGAATTATGGCTTTAATTGTCTACTGTTGTTTATGACCTATTCCTAAAATTTAGAGGGTGCCAAAAAGTGTATATAAATTTAAGAAAGGGAAAAAATGTATTAAAATTGTTATACTCAGTAAGATGGAGACAAGTCACATTTGACTTCTGCAATTACAAGAGGTGCTCAAAGTGGTTACCATCAGCATCCAGACACTTCTGATTACGGTGAATATCTCTTAACATTGCTTAAAATGCATATACATTTTTTGGCACCCCCTGGTAAAATGAAGCACACAGATATAAATAAGAAACTAAACTTTTGTGTTATTCACATTGTTTCTCAAATCTTTGCTTTACTATTTTTTATTGTCTAGGATACTGTCCTCTGATGTTTTCTCTTAGTCTACTGGATCAAATTTTCACCAAATAGCATTTGTATTCTTTCTCTTTAGACTGTCTTCCTACGATCTAGAGAAGATAATGTTCCTAGATATCCTATGCTGACTACTTACTAAATACCAGGTATTTTTCTTCAATCTTTATATAAGTTATATCATGTAGTCACTCATTTTTCTGTAATGCTTTCTAAATCAATCATTTGGCGGTTGTCATATCACACTCTTCTGTTTATCCTTTTTAGCATTTTAATTTTCTTGAATATATAATATGACTCTTCAGGGATGAGAATTTTATTTTTCTTATTTTATTTACTGTTCCTATGATATTTATACAATGAAATTAACATAATGTATGGCTAATAACAATTTGTAAAAAATCAAAAATAATACTCACCATTAGTATCTATTGTATCAGAATTTCTGGCTATCTTTAAACACTGGCTCTTTTGATTTCATTAATCAGGTGCTTAAAATTATAATGATATTTAATTTTATTAGCAATTTTATAATTATTCTGAGGCCATTTCCAAACAATTTATTCTCAGGTGGCTGTTCTCACATGATGAGTTAGATATAATAATTTTAGAATGGAAGATAATAGTCTTACACATGTCTTTATTGAATGAATTAATTTCTACAGTACTTTGTTGCTTTAACCTAATTGCCTCTATTTCATGCCAAGTACTCATGATATATACTTTTGTAGAGCTGGTCTGGAAATAGCATAAACTCTTAGGAATTGAATATCTGGGAAGGATTTCAATTCTCCATCATTGATGAAATTTAGTTTAGCTTGGTAGGTAATTCTTGGTTGAAATTGTTTATCTTTGGCCGGGCTTAGTGGCTCAGCCTGTAATCCCACACTTTGGGAGGTCGAGGTGAGTGAATTGCCTGAGCCTGTGGGTCCAAGACCCGCCTAGGCAACTTGGTGAAACCTCATCTCTACAATAAATCAAAAAGTCAGCCAGGTGTGGTAGCATGTGCCTGTAATTCTGGCTACTCGGAAGGCTGAGGTGGAAGGATCGCCGGAGCCCAGCAGGTCGCGGCTGCAGTGGCTGAGAGTGGCCACTGCACTCCAGTCTGGGCGACAGAGTGAGACTCTGACTCAAAAAAAAAAAAAGAAAAGAAAAAGAAAAAAAGAAATTGTTTATCTTTGGGAACTTTGAAGATTGGACTCCAGTCTCTCCTAGCCTAAAGTGTTTCTGCAGATAAGTCTGCTGCTATTCTAATTGGTCTTCCCTTTAGGTAGTTTGACCTTTCTCTCTTGGTGCCTTTAGAATTTTTTCTTTTATACCTACTTTGTGTAAGTGAATAACTGTCTGTCTAGGAGTTGGTCTTCTCTTTTGTTGTCTTTCGGGGGTTCTCTGTATCTCTTGTGTTTGAATGGTCGCATCTCTGATGAGATAAGGAAAGTTTTCCTGTATAATTTTATGGAGTATTTGTTCCAGGGTGGTCTCTGTCTATCTGCCCCAGGAATTCCAATTAATCTTAGGTTCAGCCTCTTGATATAATCGTTCACCTCTTAAAGGCTTTGTTCTGTCTTTTTAAGCTTCTTTTCTATGTATTTTTAGCAGTTTGGACTAGTTCTATATTTTGGTCTTCAAACTCAGATTCTTTCTTCTGCTTGGTTAATTCTGCCTTCCATACTTATCAGTTAGTTATTTATTTCATTCATTATATTTTTTATTGCTATTATCTCAGTTATAAATTCCTTCATTCTTTCCTTTTGTCTCTCCTCATTTCTATTTATTCTCTCTACTACTATCTTGATATCTGGGTTTGTGGTTTGAGATCAGTCATTCTTGGGGTGTCTATATTCTCAGTTTTCCTCTGTAGGAGACCTATATTCTTCCTTTGCTTTTTTTTTATTTGTGTAAGTTTTCCTTTCCCTTTTTTTATACGTCTTCTTTAATTATGCTGTTCAGTGATGGGGGGATAAATTTTACCTCTGTTTGCTTAACCTTCTGTTATTTCTTATGTAGAACCTCTGGCTTTGTTCAATTTTAAAACTGGACTAGGTGGGCAGATTGTGCTTTTTGCAGTTTTGAGAGTTAATTAAGGGGGAGAGTTGTGATTTAGAAGCTATCTGCAGATTCCAGTATCTGCTGACAGGTGTGTGGGCTCCCTGGAGCCTACTTCCCACTGCCTTGCAATCTGTCCATGCAGTGAGGGTGTATGTTTGCCCCCTGAAAGCAAAATAAGATAAGGAAAAGGAAAATAATGAAAAAAGGAAGGAGGATGATGAAAGGAAGGTAGAGAGAGAGAGAAGAAGAAGAAGAGGGGAAACAGACAGGCATACCAACTAAAGAATAAACAGAGAAAAAAACAAAGACATAATAAAAAAAAAACACACCGACAATCATACGAATAAACAAAATCCCCTGTTGATGCATTCACCCTCAGAAATACCCATACACAAGCATAAAATCTTAAAAAAATTAAAATAACAGAAACAAAGCAAACACAAAAACATAAACAAAAATGAAAGAATGAGAGAAGAAAAAACTCAAAAACTAAAATAACAGGCAAGCAAAAATGTACTTTGTGGCCATTTCTTTCACTCCAGGTTCCTTTTGGCTGTCACCCCTGTGTTAAAAAACAGCTTTAATCTCCAGCCCATCCCCTCTCCTCTCAGTGCAGGTTGATAGGATTGCTCTCAGTGTGAGTCAGATGCCTCATGGACAACTGTGGGAGAAAAGTGGATCAGATCTGGACTCACTCGACTCCTCTGCTGCTGCCTCTACTATCAAGTCTCCCACTCAGATCTGATGTGTCTGTGCCTGTTTCCAGCCTGGAGGAGGGTTGTTTGTCTCTCCAAGTCTGATGAGGTGGTAGCCACTAGATCCCAGGTTGGAAGTTAGACAGAGCTGGGTGAGACTATGCAGGTGTCTGCTTGGTCCTGGAACAGAGAAGATGGTGCTGGCCAGTTTCTCCTCACAGGCAGTGGGGTTCCATTCCTCACCCTGCCTTCACAGTTCCTGGGGCTTGAGCCTGGTCTGCTATCTCAGGTGATGGCATGGGCCAGGTTCCAGTTGGTGAGGAGCAGCTGTTTGCTGCTGCCTTCTCTCAAGAGAGCCCGAAGAATGGCAGATGATCCTGCATGCTGGGGGCTCCAATCCCAGGGTGGTGGTGGGTTGCAGTCACCTCCAGAGGAGAGCCCTGGGGGGCATGAACCCAAGTCTTCCCTCAGATGAACTTTCACTCACCCACTGGCACATACCCACCCACACAGAAAGTCTTTATGGACACTCACTTTTGTGGAGACTCTCACATTCTAACCTGTTTCATCTACATCCTTTCTCCTTTAAATACAGAATCATGTCTTTCACATTACATTCCCCAAAATGTCTAATAACCATTCATGTTCATGATGCCTTTCCAAAAGAAGTTTGGCAAAAACAAAACAAAACAAAACATAGTCTTTCTATAGTAAGCAAGATTTTCATCCTATATTTCTGTTCAAAGTGCACTGAAACTTGATAATGCTCATTCATTTCAGAAAACAGTGTGTGTCTTTTACACAACAGCATACTATTAAATCCCCTCACTCTCATTTTTTTCGTTCAACATCTAATGCCACAAACACATACACAAAAATATATTTTCCATATTTCTATGATACTAGTTTGATGAAATATTGCTTTATGCAATTAGGACATTCTCATAAGTTTCATAAGATACAACAGACAAAGACTTTCTTTGCTATAGATGTGTTTAGAAAACTTTTTTTTAACTTTGTTGCAAACAGAAAAGTTAAAATGCATAGGACAATTAATGAGATTATTTTATTCAGGTTATTGCAAAAGGGAAAACATTAGTTAATGAGAAACATACCAAAAAAGGGAATGTGATTTTGGAGTTTTATAGAGGCAGATAAACAAGAGAATTATCTTTGAGTATTATGGGAATCATGAGGAAGAATGGAGATAGGGCTTTTCTGAATCACTGTGAAAAGGTGGAAGTGGGTTTTATCTAGGAGTGGGCGAGGACTGGGTGTTTCTTTACTATTAGTCATTAGTCGGTAGTGAGGGAGGAGAAAGCAAGAAACCAGATAGGCAGGCAGATTAGTGCGGGTCCTGATAAAAACTTCTGCTGCAAGCCCTGGGGACTGCACCTATTTCCTGGCCTGTGGACTGCCCCTTTCATGTGCTTTTCTTGATTGGACCTTTTCCACCCTCTCCCTATTGGTGCATTTCAATCTCACATCATGGTTCCTTCATTTGATTGGTGCTGCCACCAACCAATCAGTACACTCTCAAGACTATATAAATCTCTGACTGCTGAGGCACTGTCTGCAACCCTCTTCTGGGTGCCCTCCTGCTGCCAGGAGATTTTCTGTCTTCTAATAGTTTCCTACTTACTCCCCCATGTCCACATCTCTCATTCTTCCTAGGGCATGAGACAAGAACCTGAAATTACTGAACTAGAAGAGTTGCTGAACTAGAAGATCTGCACATGCTGGATCCATGGAGCTGAAAGAGCTTCAATACTGGCTTGCCAGCTCACAGCAGAACTGTGAACATTACTTGGCTTACTGGTCCACTGAACCAGCAGAGCTGTGGGCACTCCTCATTGACTGGCACACCAGCCTACTGAACTGGCAGAGCTGTAAACACTTCTCAGGGCTCAGCTCACCCACCCCCAAACTAAGAGAACTGTAGCACTCCTTAGGGGCTCTGCAGCTGTTGGAATTCCCAAGTTTTCGGGCACTACCACGTTCCCCTGTCAAGACTCTGTTGTGTTCCCTGTCACCATGTGGATTCTGGGCTGGCAGTGAAGCCTTGGCAACTGCAACATCCCTTGGGCACCCAGCTTGCCAACTAACAGGACCAAAAAAACACATCATTTTCAAAAGGGCAGAAGCATAGAGCTCTCACATAAACTGCAACATTGTCACAGAGAATGGAGATAGGAGAATGCAAAGAAAAGTTAATGTACATAACTAACAAGGAAGTCTGACCACTTTGTCATAGCAAACAAAAGCTCTAACCCTGGGTATAAAGTCATGATGACAAAAATTATGTTTGGAGGAAGAAATGATTTTAATTGTATAAATTAGAGCCTGTAGAGAATGTGTCTCTAATTCTCGGAGCTTCATTTTCTCCACCCATGATTTCCTGACTCCCAATTGTTGATACAGGGTTAGGGTGCAGTTAGAACATGAAAGACCCCTAAAATGGGAAACAGAACAAAGAAGTGAGCTAAAGGAAGAATGGCATAGGAGGGTTCTGAACATGCCCTTTGAAAATGACTGTGTTGAAAATTGTTATTAAACTTTCCATAAACAAGATTAGAACTACAAAGACAAATGAAAACATGATGCTGGCCTTAAAGTACTAATAAAGGTTTTAACATAATTTCCAGAAAATATATTCCATACAGTGATTATTCCCCAAGCTCTCTTTTAACATAACAGTGAAGTAAGACACCACACAGAGCTCTACTTAGTGCTGGCTCACCCTTGCATCACTTATAGCTAGATGCTAATTAGCAAGGCACTCAGAGTAACAATAAACAGAAACTGCTTCACCAAATCAGTGGGCTATAGTTGGTTTTGGGGAAAGCAAAGGAGAACTGGAACTCAACTTTGGGCATCTGCCTGGCTCCACTAAGACCAATATTCTGTGTCAAAGGGTCAAATGGTGACCTAAGAAGACAAACTATGAGTAAGTATAACAGAGTAATTGCTTGCCATTGTGTAACTGTAAACCAGGGAAAGTACTACTATCTAACTACTATGCTTCTTGCTTAATATGCTCTTCTAACTTAGCTTATTATTCTTCCCCTTTCAGAAATACTTTCTTTCTTTTTTAACCATAAATTTCTTACTGATTTCCTCCCACCTACTCCCCCCAAAATTTGAATGAATGTCTCAAAGAAAGCCAACTTATTCTTTATAGTGCTATCTTCATACCTAACTTACCATAGATGAGAAAACTGAACTACAGACGAATTAAATGCCTTGTTCAAAGTAACTTGAAGACACATCTAAAACCAGAAACCAAAGTTATAAACTACTACTGCTAAGTAAAAGGATAAACTATAACACATTAAATGAATGCTTGACAGAAGGAAGCAAGTAAGTGATAATTTCTATCCATGGAGATACAATTTAAGACATAGATCATGTATATGCTATTATTAATTTCAACTACCTAGTGATGAAATATAAAAAATGAACAGTGAAGACATTTCCAGTTGTGTCTATATGTACTTATCGTTTGTAATATCAATGTACAGTTTTAATAGTGCAAGTACTGTATGTATATCTGTGATTTGTGTGAAACATAAATACAGCAGAGTTAGTTCTAATAAACTTTAGATAGATTAAGTATACAAGGCAAAATATAACTTTGCCCTGTCAGGTATTTACCTCAGCATATATTTACAACCATTTCAAACTTCAATTCTGAAATATAGAACACAACCTTCTCTTTAATATATAATTTATGTTATATAATTAGAAATTTTAATTATCAATATTAAATATATTCAGGATATATAAATATAAAATATTTTATTGCAGATATACACAATAATATCCTTAAGTATTGTTTTCTGAAATTTCCCCATTAATGTCTCAAAACTAACACTATTGAAAGAAATCATTAGGCCATCCTGAGTGCTGCTGTGGAAACACTTCAGATCTCAGGACTCTTGTCCCCTTTGACTTTCACTGATTTAAGAAATTACTGGAACTTCCGGCAAGATGGCGACGGGGCGTCATGGTCTGTGAGACCCTCTGCAAAAGAGAACACTCATAAGGACCCTAGCTCTCTCCCAAGGGCTGCAGCTCCCATCTTCCGCAGCCTGTTCTTCACAGGGAGCTCAGCCACCACCGTCACCCACCGTAGCTCCTCAGATATCACGGCAGTCCGGGCTGCTCCTGCAGTTGCAGATGCCGCTGCTGTGGTCATTCCCAGCTCATGCCTAAAGAGACCCACGACTTCAGACTGTGAAACCCCCGCAATCAGGATCTTCTGAGATCGCCGCTGCCCATCTGCTGCTGCCACTGCACACCACACCCCTAGCCTGGAGAAAGGCCTGTGGAACTCCCCCCCCCCCTTTAAAAAAAGCATATTAACCACCTCTGTTACATGTGAAGTGGGATTGAGTTTCTCATATTTTGACTAATGGACTTTTATTTTTGCCAGAACATGTCTAAGTCTTAACACATATTCATTTATGGGTATAAATCAAGTTTATAATTCAAGATATAAAATCAAGATTATCTTTCTGTGA
>NW_007259684.1:127234-170315 GCF_000164805.1 Carlito syrichta | reverse complement strand
CCCCGCGTGAAGTTGCCATGGCAGGTCACAGATCCGTAACCAGCTTACTCCCCTCTGGACTGTAGCCATGAGATAGCACCACCTGCTGGGGAACCAAGGCAATAACATCAAAACAGGAATGGCAGAGGCTCATCACTCTTGATAAATAGAAAAAGCCGGATCTCAGTAATAGACTGGGCAGGGGGCCCATATCTGAACTATTCTTCACAGCAGGCCAGGGGCAACTGACTGTGAACAATTCTACCAGCCTGCAAACACAGCTAGAAGTTAGAGCTGAAAGGACACTGGACTTAAAGAAAAAGTCTCAGAGTGTGCTTGGCTGGCTCTGTTAGTCTACTGACTTTAAACTATCACTTCCTCCCCCTTTTTTTCTTTTTTCTTTTTTTTCCTTTTTCCTTTTTTCTTATTTCTCTGTCAACCCGATCTTTGTATAAAGGAATAGCACACCAATAAGGAGGTTGGTCAGTGTGTACATTAGCATCATTGTATGTTTTAGCGTTTTATATGGTTGTTGGTTAGTTTTCAGTCGTGGTTATTATTTTTCTTTATATTTGTTTCAGTCTTTGTGTCTCTTTTCACTTACCAGTCAGTACACTCAATTGTTTTCCCTGTCATTCCTCTCTCTCACTAACCCCCCCCCCCCACTGCCTGTTCCATTCTCTTCCCTCTGTTAACCTCATTTTGCTTTCAGGGAGTAAAACTACAACCCCACTGCATGGACAGACTCCAAGGCAGTCGGAAGTGGGTTTCAGACTATCCATACAGCTGTTGGCGAACACCGGGATCTGCAGAGAGATTTTGAATCACATCTCCCCTCCCTTAATTAAATCCCAAAACTACAAAAAGGACTGCCCTCAACCCACAGTCCAACTCCAGAACTGAGCAAAGTAAGAGGAAATACATTAGGAAGAATAGGAGATTGAACAAACAGAAGTAAAAGAAACCCCTCCACCCCTGAATAACAGAATTAAAGAAGACGAGGAAGTAGAGGGAAGGGAAAAGTAGGGAGGAAAAATCTGCACAAATGAAGAAAAAACAAAAGAAGAATATAGGGCTCACATAGACCCCTGGGAGGTTAGACACTGAGAAAACAGACATCAGAACACAAACAATGAAGAGCCCCCAGAATGACTGGCCACAAGCAACAAAACCCAGACATCAAGGCATTGATAGAGAGAATTAATAAAATTGAGGAGAGACAAGAGGAAAATAGGAAGGAGCTGATGACAGAAATAATAGTAGTAAAGAATACTGTGATGGAAATAAATAGCAAACTAATTAGCATGGAAAACAGAATTAGCCAAGCAGAAGAATCTCAGAACTTGAAGACCAAAATACAGAACTAACCGAAACTGTCAAAAACATAGAAAAGAAGCTTAAAAAGTCAGAACAAAAACTTCAGGAGATGAATGATTACTTCAAGAGACCCAATCTAAGAGTAATTGGCCTTCCTGAGGCAGAGAGAGAGTCAGAGGTCACACTGGAACAAACATTTCATGAAATCATTCAAGAAAACTTCCCTCTTCTCATCAGTGATGCAAAAATTCAGGTACAAGAGATTCAGAGAACCCCTGCAAGACAACAGATGAGAAGACCAACTCCCAGACACATAATAATTCACCTAAACAAAGTAGTTATAAAAGTAAAAATCCTAAAGGCAGCAAGAGAAAAAGCCAAGATTACCTACCAGGGAAGACCAATTAGAATAGCAGCAGATTTATCTACAGAAAACCTCCAGGTTAGGAGAGCCTGGAGCCCTATCTTCAAAGTTCTAAAAGATAAACAATTTCAACCAAGAACAACCTACCCACCCACGCCAAGCTTAATTAGTGAGGGAGAATTGAAATCTTTTCCAGATATCCAATCCCTAAGAACCTTCGCTGCCACCAGACCACCTCTACAACAAACACTCAAGAAAGTACTGAACACAGAAGAAAAGGAAAAAAGAACAACATTTTTCACAAGAGTATAGGCAAAACATTAAAAACACACATGAACCAACTCCAAAACCAAAAAAGACAACAAACAAACAGGAACAACAACTCTGTAAGAACCTTATGACAGGGATCAACTCTTACATTTAAATTATTAGCCTAAATGTGAATGAACTAAATGCACCACTGAAAAGACATAGAATGGCAAAATGGATGAAATATCACCAGGCAATAATCTAATGCCTTCAAGAGACTCACCTCACTGGAAAGGACACTCACAGACTCAATGTAAGAGGATGGGAAACAAACTTTCAGGAGAATGGAACACAGAAAAAAGGAGAAGTAGCAATCTTAATTTCAGACAAAATACCCTTCAAGTTATTCAAAATTAAAAAAGATACAGAAGGTCACTACATAATAATGAAAGGTTCAATCCATCAACAAGAAATATCCATCTTAAACATATATGCACCCAACATAGGAGCACCAACTTTCATAAAGCAGCTTCTCGTTAAACTAAAAAAAGATATCGACTCCAACACCATTATAGCTGAGGACTTCAACACCCCACTCAGAATCCTAGACAGATCATCAAGACAAAAAATCAGCAACGAGATCCAAAACCTCAATGTGACTCTTGACCAAATGGACTTAATTGATACCTACAAAACACTCCATCCAAAGACCACAGAATATACATTCTACTTATCACTGCATGGGATGTATTCTAAGATTGACCACATACTTGGCCATAAATTAAGTATAAGCAAATTTAAAAGAACCAAAATTTTACCATAACCTTCTCGGACCACAGTGGAATAAAAATAAACATCAACACCACCAAGGTACCCCTAAAAGCCACAAAGACATGGACACTAAGCAGCATGATGCTAAACAACTCCTGGGTCAATGATGAAATCAAAACAGAGATTAAAAGTTACCTGGAAGCAAATGAAAATGAAGAGACATCTTACCAAAATCTCTGGGATGCTATGAAAGCTGTAGTAAGAGGGGAATTTATATCCCTACAAATGCACATGAAGAAAATGGAAGGATCACAAATTAATAGCCTAACAAGCCACCTAAGGAAGCTGGAAAAGCAAGACCACCAAAACTCTAATTTCAGCAGAAGAATCTAGATCACCAAAAAAAGTCAAAATCCAGGTCATAGATGACAAAAAAGATAATACAAAAAATCAATGAAACAAAATGCTAGTTCTTTGAAAGGATAAACAAGATTTATGGTCCTCTAGCTCGACTGACCAAGAAAAAGAGAGAAAAGGCCCAAATAAACACAATCAGAAACACAAAAGATAAAGTCACATCTGACTGAAGAAGTACAAAAGATTATTGGAGACTACTATGTACACTTGTATGGAAACAAACTTGAAAACCTTAAGGAAATGGAGGACTTTCTGTTATCACACAACCTGCCTAGGTTGAAACAAGAAGGAATTGAGACCACAAATAGACCAATAACAATCAAGGAAATTAACTACGTAATAAGAAAACTACCTACAAAAAAAAAAAAAAAAAAAGCCTTGGTCCAGATGGCTTGATAGCAGAATTCTACAAGACATTTAAGGAGGAGCTGATACCAATCCTACTGAAGTTATTCCAGGCATTGAAAAAGACGGAACTCTCCCCAAATCATTTTACAAAGCTACCATCACATTGATATCCAAGACAGGTAAAGACCCAACAAAGAAAGAGAACTATAGGCCAATATCTTTGATGAACACAGATGCTAAAATTCTCAACAAGATCCTAGCAAACTGGATTCTACAACACATCTCAAAAATCATCCATCATGACCAAGTAGGCCTCATACCTGGGATGTAACACTGGTTTAACATTCATAAAACCATAAATGTAATTAAATACATTAACAGATGTCATAGCAAAAACCAAATGATTTTATCATTAGATGCAGAGAAAGCTTTTGATAAAATCCAGCACCACTTCTTGATAAAAACCCTCGAACCTTTAGGCATATATGGAACATACATCAAAATAGTAAAAGCCATCTACGAGAAACCCACAGCCAGCATACTCCTAAATGGACAAAAATTGGAACCATTTTCCCTGAAAACTGGAACAAGACAAGGATGCCCACTCTCACCCCTCCTGTTCAATATAGTATTGGAAGTCCTGGCGAGAACATTCAGAGAAGAGAGGGTAATCAGGGGTATCCAAATAGGAAAAGAAGAAGTTAAGTTATCTCTCTTTGCAGATGACATGATCGTGTACCTTGAAAACCCCAGAGAATCTGTCAAAAACCTCCTTACACTGATAATGGCCTTTGGCAAAGTCTCAGGATATAAAATGTACAAAAGACAATCACATTACTTTACACCAATAATAAACAAACAGAAACCCAAATAATAACCACAATTCCATTCACAATAGCCACAAAAAAGTGAAATACCTTGGCATCTTTCTAACCAGAGACGTGAAAGACCTTTACAATGAAAATTACAAAACGCTGCTCAAAGAAATCAAAGATGACACAAACAAGTGGAAAAATATTCCATGCTCACGGATTGGAAGAATCAACATTGTGAAGATGTCCATCCTACCTAAGGCAATCTACAGATTTAATGCAATACCCATGAAATTACCAGCAACATTCTTCTCAGACCTAGAATAAACAATACAGGAATTAATATGAAAACACAAATGACCAAGAATAGCCAGAACAATCCTCAGCAAAAAAAAAAAACAAAGCAGGTGGTATCACATTATCAGATGTCAAACTTTACTATAAAGCTACAATAATCAAAACAGCTTGGTATTGGTAAAGGAACAGGCATATAGACCAATGGAACAGAATTGAGATTCCAGAAGCTAAACCTTAATTTCTCAACCAACTCATTTTCGACAAAGCCTCCTCCACCTACCACCGGGGAGAGGAGAACCTATTCAGTAAATGGTGATGGGAAAACTGGCTGACCACATGCAGAAGATGCAAACAAGACCCCTATCTGTCCCCATACACAAAAATTAACTCTAAATGGATCAGAGACCTAAATGTAAAACCTCAAACCATAAGAACCTTAGAAAATGAAGGACATACCCTTATGGAAATTGGAACTGGCATGCAATTCCTGAACAAAACCCGAAATGCATGGGTCATAAGAGATAAGATAGACAAGTGGGACCTCATTAAACTGACAAGCCTCTGCAAAGTCAAAGAAACCATCAAGAGAGCAGGGAGACAACCCACAGACTGAGAAAAAGTATTTGCGAATTCCAGGTCCGACAAAGGCTTAGCATCTTGGATCTACAAGGAACTCAAACGTGCTGAAAAGAAAAAAACAACCCCATTATAAAGTGGGCAAAAGATATGAACAGACACGTCACAAAGTAAGACATCCGAGCAGCCAACAGACACATGAAGAAATGTTCAACCTCACTAATCATCAAGGAGATGTAAATCAAAACCACGCTGAGATACCCCCTAACTCCAGTCAGAATGGCCATTATCAATAACTCAAAAAATAAAAGTTGCTGGAGAGGGTGTGGGGAAAAGGGAACACTCCTACACTGTTGGTGGGAGTGCAAACTAGTGCAACCTCTGTGGAAAGCAGTGTGGCAATTCCTAAAAGCTCTAAATATCGACCTCCCATATGACCCTGCAATCCCCCTACTGGGAATATACCCTGAAGAACTCAAATCACTCTATCAAAAAGATACCTGCACACAAATGTTTATCACAGCATTGTTCACAATAACAAGAACCTGCAACCAACCATGCTGTCCATCAAAAGAAGACTGGATTAAAAAATGTGGTACATATACACAGTGGAATACTACACAGCCATAAAAAAGAACAAAATCATGAATTTCGCAGCAACCTGGATGGAGCTGGAGTCTATAATACTGAGTGATCTCTCACAGAAACAAAGATCTGAGTATCATATGTTCTCACTCATATAGTGGACCTTGAACATCTACCATAATACTTAAAAAAAAAAAGGACTGACTGGTGGTAAATTCTGTGGGGGTAGGGAGGGGAAGGGAGGTGGGACTAACGGTAGTCAATATCTGTCTGGGGATGGGGAGATACCCCTTATTAACAAGGGTGCCTGAATTATGCACATTTGTATACCTAACCCTCAACTGTGCCCCACAATTTTATAATAAAAAATATGTTTAAAAAAAAAGAAATTACTGATGGTCCTCAACTAAAATGGTTTGAATTGCAATTTACCTGCTTTACAGTGGTGTGACACTATCCCAGTTAAGATCAACAAGGGTCCTTGCATAATGAATATTTGTGTTCTTAACTCTGAATTGTACCCCACATCTTTAAAATAAAAAATTTTTAAATAAATACGTGAATAAACAAATAAAAAAATCATTTATGGTGAACTGTTAATGGTAGTAACATAAAATTCCAGGTGGGGATTAAATATAACCATTTTAAAGTGATCTTAAAATCAGAACTATTCCACTGGCAGAAAATTCCTACATAGATGTTTGTGATCTTGACAAGAAGTCATGTTTCCACTGTCCAAAATATATTCAGAAAACATAAATATTTTAAAATTTATTCCATTTTATTCAACACAATATGCACTACAACAGGGTTCAACGTGTATATATCAAAAAGAGAGATAATTAGGTCTTAGAAGTTGAAGAAAGTATGATAATTAAAGTATGATGAAAAGGGATAAGGGAATAAAAATCATGAATATAAATGAAATCCGTGATATCAGAAAGTAGTTAAAATATTAAGAAATGAAGAAATGGTAGCTAAAGAATATGATACTAAAGTTAGGTAGATGGAAAGGCTTTTGACGACCTAGTAAGGAAGAGCCTTAAATGACAAGCTAGTGACTCTGTAATAGAAGACAGTGCAGGCATTTGATGAAGGAAATTGTCAACTTCACTTTTTGTTGAAGAAGGGAAATGTGATGGCTATAGGAATCATAACTCCAAAAACAAGAGATTGGAAGTAAATATAGAAATTAGAAAACCATTGTAGTCCTGACACTCTGTTTAGGACTACTGGTTCAGTAGCACTGGGAATAGAAGAGATTTCACGCTAATGAGAGGCATGGAAAATATACAAGTGACAGGGTTTGGAAAGTGCATTAGAGAGAAAAGCTGATAATGACTCAGAACTTAATAAAAGGAGAGAAGCTGCCAAGGGGAAAAAAAGGTAACAATGTTACTTCTGGGCTGTGAGAATGGAACTATGGCAGAATGCTTATGCTAAGATATTTAAAAGCTAGCTAGGAATCAAGGCTTGACTATACCGACTTGAGAGTTATGAACTTAAAAGTCAAATTTGTACTCTCAAGTTAGATGATACTATCAAAGGCAAAGTACAAAGCAAAAATAGACAAGGTTGGAATTCAAAATAATGGCTAAACTTGGCATTTAAGAAGTAATTAGAGGAATAAGATGAACAAAGTCATTTTCAAAATAATATTCTTAAATGTATGAAAACATGGATGAGTATAGGTATTGAAAAAGGAAAACATAGAGGTGGTATTTCATAATTTTATAAATTAAAGTCACAAATATATCAGTTAAGAAGCAACTAGTTATCTCTAAGAGAACATTATCAGCTGAGCTTTCAGATTGTGTAGTGTGAAATAATGTTGAAATACAGGTTTCTGACTTGAGTTACTCATTGGTAAAGGGCAAGGTACTTTGGAAGTGAAGTAGAGTCAAGGAAAATAAAGATATTTTAAAAGCATAGAGAAGCCAGATTTCAAAAAGTTTTGTGTCATAGGCCAAGGAATAAAGAATTTATGGATGATAAGTTGCAACAAAAGAAAGAAAGAAAAAAAGAAAGAAGAAAAAAATAACTTTGAACAAGAACATCAATAAAAATATAAAAAATTGGGGGAAAACAGTTAAGAGTTATAAAAGGGTATTAAAGAGAAGATAATGCAAAATGGCACATTTAAAACAATAGAAACAAAAATAAATAAATATACAGAAAATTTTCAAAATAAATAGAGTATGATTGGAATTTATGTTAAATGTCCTCAATGTTTTTTGTTTTTTTATTTTATATTATTATAAAAATATGGGGTATAATTCAGGATTAAGTATACAGACATTGATTGTGAACTACCCTTGTTGACGAGGTGTGCCCCTCTCTCCCCTAGCAGTTTCCCTCAACTGCCAATTGCATCCCCTCTCCCCTGACAGTTTCCCATTACTGTCAATTCCTTTTTACAGTATTATAATTGCTCAAGGTCTGCTTATGAGTGAGAACATATGATATTGTGTTCTTTGTTTCTGTGATAGATCACTGAGTATGATCGATTCTAAATCCATCCAAGTTGCTGTGAAGTCCATATGTTTGTCCTTCTTTGTGGCTACGTAATATTCCATTGTGTATGTAACACATTTTTTAAATCCAGTCCAGCTTCGATGGACAGCATGATTGGTTTCATGTTTTTGCTATTGTGAATAGAGCTGCAACAAACATGTGTGCAGGTATCTCCTGTAGAATGATTTGAGCTCCTCTTGGTATATTCCCAATAGGGGGATTGCTGGGTCATATGGAAGGTCAATTTCTAGTTCTTTCACAAATCAACACACTATTTTCCAAAGAGGTTGCGCTGGTTTGCATTCCCACCAGCAGTGTAGAGCATTCCTTTTTCTCTGCATCCTCACCAGCACCTGCTGTTGTTTGTTTTATTAAAGATGGCCATTTTTACTGGGGTTAGGTGGAATCTCAATGTGATTTTGATTTGCAATACTCTATTGATGAGTAAGGCTGAACAGTTTTTCATGTGTCTGTTGTCTGCCTGTATATCTTCTTTTGAGAAATGTCTATTTCTATCTTTTGCCCACTTTTTAATGGAACTGTTTGCTTTTTCCTTTCAGCATGTTTGTGTTTCTTGTAGATGTTAGATGTTAGGCCTTTGTCAGATATATAGTTGGCAATTTTTTCCCCCATTCTTTGGGCTGTCTCCTTGCTCTCTTGATGGTTTCTTTTGCTTTGCAAAAGCTTGGTAGTTTAATGAGGTCTCACTTGTCTATCTTATTTTTGAAGGTATGGGCATTTAGGGTTCTGATCAGAAATTGGTTGCCAGTTCCGATATCTATATGGGTGCCCCTTATGTTTTCTAAGATTCTTATAGTTTGAGGTTTTTCATTTAGGTCTTTGATCTGTTTAGGGTTAATTTTTTGTATAGTGAGAGGTAGGGGTGCTGTTTCAATCTTCTGCAAGTGATCAACCTGTTTTCCCAGCACCATTTACTGAATAGGTTCGCCTCTACAGTGGTTGTTGTTGGAGGCTTTGTCAAAGATGAGTTGGTTGAGACATTGAGGCTTTGCTCCTGGAATCTATACCCTGTTCCACTGGTCTAGATGCCTGTTCTTGTACCAATACCAGGCTGTTTTGATTACTGTAGCCTTATAGTAAAGTTTGAAGTCTGGAAGTGTGATACCTCCTGCCTTGTTTCTTTGGCTAAGGATTTTATTGGCTATTCATGGTCATTTATGTTTCCATATGAATTTCTGTATTGTCATTTCCAGGTCTGAGAAGAATGATGTTGGTAACTTAATGGGTGTTGAATCTGTAGATTGCCTTTTGTAGGATGGACATCTTAAAAATGTTGATTCTTCCTATCCATGAGCATGGATATTTTTCCATTTGTTGTGTCTTGGATTTCTTTGAGCAGTGTTTTGTAGTTCTCATTGTAGAGGTCTTTTACTTCTCTGGTTAGGTATTTTGTGTGTGTGTGTGTGCATTGTCAATGGGATTGTGCTTTTAATTTGGGTCTCTGTCTGCTTGTTAGTGTATAGGAATGCAACCGTCCTTTGCACATTTATTTTGTACCCTGAGACTTTATCAAAGTCCTTTATCAGTGCAAGTAGGTTTGTGATAGATTCTCTTGGGTTTTCAAGGTATAGGATCATATCATCAGCAAAGAGAGATAACTTGACTTCCTCTTTTCTTTTTTGGATATCCCTGATTTCCTTCTCTTCTCTAACTGCCTGAGCTAGGACTTCCAACACAATGTTAAAAAGAGGGTTGTGAATAGGCAGCCTTGTCTCATTCCAGTTTTCAGGGGAAATGTTTCCAGTTCCTGGCCATTTAGCAATATGTTAATTGTGGGTTTATCTTAAATGACACTTTCTATTTTGAGGTATGTTCCTTCTATACCTAGGTGTTTAAGGGTTATTATCAAGAAAGGATGTTGGATTTTATCAAAAGCTTTTTCTGCATCTAATGATATATTCATGTGTGTCTTGTTTTTACATCTGTTGATGTATTTATTTACATTTATGGTCTTGCAAATATTGAACCAGCTCTTTCATCCTGGGGATGAAGCCTACTTGGTCATGGTGGATGATTTTTGAGATGTGTTTTGGATCCAATTTGCTAAAATCTTTTTATTTTTATTTTTATTTTTTTTAATTTTTTTTTGAGTTGGAGTCTCACTCTGTCACCCAGACTGGAGTGCAGTGGCCGCTCCCGGCCACCGCAGCCTCGACTTGCTGGGCTCCGGTGATCCTTCTGCCTTAGCCTTTCGAGTAGCCGAAATTATAGGCATGTGCTACCACACCCAGCTGATTTTTTAATTTATTGTAGAGATGAGGTCTCACTGCCCAGGCAGGTCTCAAACCCGTGGGCTCAGGCAATCCACTCACCTCAGCCTCCCAAAGGCATGGAATTACAGGCTGAGCCACCGAGCCCGGCTGCTAAAATCTTGTTGAAGATTTTTGCATCTATGTTCATAAGAGATATTGGTCTGTGGTTCTCTTTCTTTGTTGGATCTTTATGTGGTTTGGTGATCAGTGTGATGTTAGCTTCATAAAATGATTTGTTGGGAATTCCATCTTTCTTAATTGCCTGGAATAATTTCAACAGGATTGATATCAACTCCTCCTGGTACGTTTTGTGGAATTCTGCTGGGCTTTTTTTGTAGGCAATTTTCGTATGACAGAGTCAATTTCCTGGGTTGTTATTGGTCAATTTAGGGTCTCACTTTCTTCCTGTTTCAACCTGGGGAGGTTGTGTGATGTCAGAACGTCTTCCATTTCATTGAGGTTATCAAGTTTGTTTCCATAAGGTGTGCATAGTAGTCTCTGCTAATCTTTTGTATTTTTTGGGGGTCAGATGTGATTCATCTTTTGTATTTCTGATTATGTTTATTTGGATTTTTTCTCTCATTTTCTTGGTCATTCTGGCTACTGGTCCATCAATCTTGCTAATTCTTTTAAAGAACCAGTTTTTTGTTTTGTTGATGTTTTCTATGATATTTTTGTCTTCTATGTACCATATTTGGCTCTTATTTTGGTGATTTGCATTCTTCTGCTAAAGTTGGGGTTTTGGTAGTCTTCTCTTTCTAGTTCCCTAGGTGATTTGTTAGGCTCTCAACTTGTGATCTTTCTGTTCTCTTGATGTGTGCTTGTAGAGATATCAGTTCCCCTCTTAGAATTGCTTTCATGGCATGCCAGAGGTTTTGGCAAGATGTTCTTTCATTTTCATTTGTTTCTGGAAATCTTTTATTTCTGCTTTGATTTCAGCGTTGACCCAGTTGTTGTTCAGCATCATGCTGTTTAGTGTCCCTTAAGGGTTTTGGGGAAATGTTGTTGGTGTTGATATTTATTTTTATTCCAGTATGATCTGAGAATGCTCATGTCAAGATTTCACACTTTTTGGATTTGTTTATGCTTGATTTATAGCCAAGGTTGTGATCAATCTTAGATTATGTTCCATGTGGTGATGATGAGTAGAATGTTTATTCTGAGGTGTTGGATAGAATAATCTGTATGTATCTATTAAGTCCATTTGGTTGAGTATCAAGTTTAGGGTCTGGATCTCCTTGTTGATTTTTTGCCTTGATCTATCTAGGGCTGTTAGTGGCATATTCATGGCCCCTGCTATAATATTGTTAGTGTCAATATCTTTTTTTAGTTTACTTAGTAGTTGCTTTATAAATGCTGGTGCTCCTGTGTTGGGTGCATATATGTTTAGGATGGATATTTCTTACTGATGGACTGAGCCTTTTGTCATTTTATAGTGTCCTTCTGCATCTTTTAAAATTATTGATATCTTAAAGGTTGTTTTGCTGATATTAAGATAAAAACTACTGCCTTGTTTTGTGATCTATTTGCCTGGAGACTCGATTTCCATCCTTTAACTTTGAGTGTGTATGCATCCCTTCTGTTGAGATGAGTTTCCTGGATGTAGCAAATAATTGGGTCATGGTTTCTTATCTAGTTTGCCCTTCTGTGTCTTTTCAGTGGTGCATTTATTCCATTCACACTCAGGCTTATTATTGAAATGTGATTGTTTATCCCTGTTATGAGGTTCTTATAAAATTTTTCTTTGTTTTCTTTTGGCGTTGGGGTTGATGTATGTGTGTGTTTTCAAGTTTCTTGTTGCACTGTATTCTCTGCTGATTCTGTGCTCTGTTATTCTCTTGGGAAGTGTGTGGTCATTTTTTTTTTCTTTCTTTCTTTTGTGCTTAATTCCCTTTTAACTGTCTCCTATAGAACTGATCTGGAAGCTGCATAATCTCATAGGGATTGGGTGTCTGGGAAGGATTTTAATTCTCCATCAATGTTGAAGTTGAACTTGGCTGGATAGGAAATTCAAGGTTGAATCTGTTTATCTTTGAGGATTTTGAATACAAGACTCCATACCCTTCTTGCATGTAGTGTTTTTGCTGAAATTTTTTATTGCTGATAGTCTGCTGCTATTCAGACTGGTTTTCCCTGGTAGGTAGTCTGACCTTTCTCTCTTATTGCCTTTAGGATTTTTTCAATTTGTGCCTTCTTCGTGTAGGTGAATAACAATGTCTTGGGTTGTTCTTCTCATTTGATATCTGGTGGGGGTTCTCTGTATTTCTTGTGCTTGACTGGTCACATCTCTGGTGAGATGGGGAAAGTTTTCTTGGATTACCTCCTGGAATACTTGCTCCAAGTTGTTCTCTGTTTCCCTTTCTTCTTCTGGGATACCAGTCAGGCTTAGGTTCAGCCTCTTGATATATTTGCACATCTCTTATAGACTTTGTCCTTTCTTTCTGAGTCTTATTTCTATGTTTTTTACAGATCAGGTTAATTCCTTGTTCTAGTCTTCAAGTTCTGAGATTCTTTCTTCAGTTAGATTAATTCTGCTTTCCATGCTTGTTATTTTGTTATTTACTTCCTTGTTGAAATTTTTTATTGCCAAAATCTCTGTTACAAGTTCTTTCTTTTTTTTTTTTCATAATCAGTATTTTTTATTACGGTTTTGTGGGGTACAGTTAAGGGTTAGGTGTGCAATTACATTTCATTCAGGCACCCTGTTGATAAGAGGTGTTTCCCCATCCCTAGACAGATATTTGCTACTGTTAATCCAATCTCCCCCCCCCCATAATTTCCCAGTACCGTCAGTCATTTTCTTATAGTATTACATTGGATGTTCAAGGTCCATTATATGAGTGAGAACATGTGATACTCGGATCTTTGTTTCTGTGAGAGGTCACTTAGTATTATAGACTCCAGTTCCATCTAGGTTGCTGCGAAATTCATGATTTTCTTTCAATGTTGCATCTTGTCTTTCTTGACACTTATTCACTTTTTCCATCCATTCTCTAATCCCTGTCATATGTATTCTGGGGCCAGTCATTGGTGACTTCAATTGTTTGGGCACCAAGGTCTGATTTTTCAAGAGTTTTGTCTTTAGTACACTTGAAATTGTCTGTGATCTTCCTTTAGTTTTTCCTCATTTGTGACAGATCTCTTGTTTTTCTCTTTGCTTCTATTACTCAGAAGCTTTCCCTTCTGATGTTTGCTCAGCCCTCTATTCTTCCCTGAACATGCTCTGGATTTGTTCTATTTTGAAATAGGACAGTGGATGGGAACCTTTGCTGTCTCTTGTAGTTTCTGAAATTTGAATAAAGTAGGCTATGGGGCACTAGGATTCAGACACTTTTTGAAAAGTACAATGTTCATTTATTGTGGCAGGTGTTCCCTGAAACCCACTCCCCACCAACACTCTATATGATGATACAAAGCAGAAACCAATGCAAAAAAAACAATTGAACACACACAGACATACACACACACCCCAAAATAAACTGAAATAATAACAAAGTGAAACAAAACAAACAACAACAACCAAAAAACCCCAAGAAAACTGAACACACACACACATACACCTAGCACAATGTGAATGGAGAGGAAAAACAGAAAGAACAGGAAGAAAATATAGGAATTTAGATAGAACTGTCACACATATATTCACACACACACACTTAAACCATAAAAAATGAAGGGGAAAAAAAAGCCAGAAGAACAAAAGAGCAAAAATAAGCCGACAGCAATTACAAAGTTGAAAGATAAACACTCAATCATTTACATACACACATAAACAGAAAACAATAAATAGAAGAAGAAAGAAACAGAAAAAGAAAAGAATAAAAGAAAAAAATTGGGGGGATTCAGATCAAACCCTCACATACACATTCATCTACAAAGGAAAAATATTTTAAAAATAGATGAACTAACAAACAAACAGGGAAAAAAATTTTAAAAATTTAAAGAAAAAAACAAAATCAAACAAACAAAAAACACTGCCTTCTTGTGTCAGATTTTGTAATTGTTCCTCTAATGAGGTCTCTTCTATGGTGCCACCTCTTTCACTCTCTCCTCAGTGTCTGGAGCAGGGAAGGAGGAGGGGCAGTGGAAGTGGGTGGGGCTACAGTTCTCCCCTCTCACTCTCATATGATAGGGGAGATCTCCTCCAGTAGGTAGGTGCAGGATCATCTCTTCCCTAGGTATGTACTCACAGGGGTGCCCCAGTCAGACCTATCCTGGATTGGAGTTCTCCTATTGTGTTCCTTTTTCTATACATCCTAGCCAACATCTGTTGTTTGTTTTTGTTAATGAGGGCCATTCTTTTTGGGGTTAGGTGGTATCTCAATGTGGTTTTGATTTGCAATTCTCTGATGATGAGTGAGCTGAGCACTTTTCCATGTGTCTGTTGGCTGCCCATATATCTTCTTTTGAGAAGTATCCATTAATATTTTTTGCTCGCTTTTTAATGGAACTGTTTGTTTTTTTCATTTTGGTTTGTTTGAGTTCCTTGTAGATCTTAGACATTAGGCCTCGTCAGATATACAAATATTTTTTACCATTCTGTGGGCTGTCTCCCTGCTCTCGTGATGGTTTCTTTTACTTTGCAGAAGCTCATTCTTTGATGAGGTCCCACTTGTCTATCTTATTTCTTATGTTATGGGCACTTAGGTTTCTAATCAGGAATTGGCTGTTAGTTCCAATTTCCATAAGGGTGTCTCCTGCATTTTCTAAGATTCTTATTGTTTATGGTTTTATGTTTAGGTCTTTGATGCATTTAGAGTTAATTTTTGTGTATGGTAATAAGTAGAGGTCCTGTTTCAATCTTCTTCAAGTGATCAACCGATTTTTCCAGCACCATTTACTGAATAGGTTCTCCTCTTCCCTGGTTGTTGTTGGAGGCTTTGTCAAAGATAAGTTGGTTGAGAAATTTAGACTTTGCTTCCGGAATCTCTATCCTTTTCCATAGGTCTATATGACTGTTCTTGTACCAATACCAGGCTATTTTGATTATGTAGCCTTATAGTAAAGTTTGAAGTCTGGAAATGTGATACCTCCTGCTTTGTTTCTTTGGCTAAGGATTATTTTGGCTATTCGTGGTCATTTATGTTTCCATGGGAATTTCTGTATTATCATTTCCAACTCTGAGAAGAATGATGTTGGTGATTTAATGGGTATTGCATTGAATCTGTAGATTGCCTTTGGTAGGATTGACATCTTAACAATGTTGGTTTTTCCTATCCAAGAGCACAGAATATTTTTCCATTTGTTTGTGTCTTCTTGGATTTTTTGAGCAGTGTTTTGTAGTTCTCATTGTAAAGGTCTTTCACTTCTCTGGTTAGGAAGATGCTGAGGCATTTCATTTTTTTTTTTTTTTTGTATGTGTGTGGCTATTGTCAATGGATTGTGCTTTTTAATTTGGGTCTCTGCCTGCTTGTTGTTGGTATATATGAATGCAACTGTCTTCTGCACATTTATTGTGTACCCTGAGGCTTTGTTAAAGTCCTTTATCAGTGCAATCAGATTTTTGACAGATTCTCTTGGATTTTCAAGGTATAGGATCATATCATCAACAAAGAGGGATAACTTTTCTTCCTCTTTTTATATTTGGGTGCCCCCTATTTCTTTCTCTTGTTAATTGCTGGAGCTAGGACTTCCAACACAATGTTGAACAAGAGGGGTGATAGTGGGCAACCTTGTCTTGTCCTGGTTTTCAGGGGAAATGTTTCTAGTTTCTGTTCAATTAGCAACATGTTAGCTGTGGGTTTATCATAGATGGCACTATTTTGAGGTATGTTCCTTCCTCAATTGTTATTCAGGGAAAATAGCAATAATAGAAATTAGACTGGGAGCCAAAGAAGCATAGAAAATGTTTGGAATTCACATTAGGAGAAATGAAATGAACCTTTATTTGAGATAAATGCTACAATTGTGTAATAGCAAGACTGCCGGGGAAAGACCACTTTTTACGTGAATGTTAATCATTCTATTACTTTATTCTTATTACATACCAAACAGAACAAAGAGATAACACAATAAAGTTTATGAAATATCATTTGAAAGATGAATCAATCTGGGTACAAATTGGCAATCTAAACGCTTATCAATTTTAGATCATAGTCAATATTTAAATTGTAAGTAGAATAATAATGGAAAAAAACTGTAAGCCTATTTGACATAATACTATTTTGTGTAATGAGGTTGTGTTCTGTTATATTATTGAACTTCATAAAATAATGATATTGCTTTGGATAATTTTTTGACATTCGAGGATGTAAGATATGGGTTCTTCATCTAGTTGTCTATATCCTCAGTTGTTCTAAGATTTTAAAATATAAACATATATTTTTTCCTGTTGATATTGAAATAACTAAGATCTGAAACTAAAAATAGAAATACTGGGTCAACATTGAAATACTCAGTTTGTGGAGGGCACATCTCATCAACAAGGGTAACTGCATAAGGAACATTTGTATACTTAACCCTGAATTGTACCCCACATCTTTAAAATAAAATTTTTAAAAAAGAAAGAAATAGTCTTAAATCTGGGTTTGGATCACTGTATACAAGAATGGCACAAAGCCAAGTGATAAAAGACACAGATCTTCAATTCAGTCTTTCTGAGTTAGGGTTACAGCTTCATTAATTCTTAGTTGAGTACCTGTGGGCAAATTACTAAAATATTCTCAATTTTCTCATCTGTAAAACTGTAATAAAGAAGAACCAAACTTATAAGAGATAGTGAGTATTAAATAAAAAGCTCCATTGAATGAGCAATTCATGGCCCACAGTAAATACTAATTAAGCATTGACTGTTATTAATACTACTATCATTTATAATGTGGGAATTATATTTTCAGCATCATACTTTTAACCTTATCAATTCTTTTGAGAACTGTTATCTTCAACTCCTTTAGCTTCATCTCACATTTAAAAAGAAAACACTGGAATATAAGTTTCACAGAGAAAGGGATTTTGTTCATTTTTGTCCTCTGATCAGGCATCAGGAGTTAAAATGTTACCAAGTACATCATAACCTTTTAATAAATGTTTCTTAATACATTTATATCATTTATAATGAAAGATAGGAATATATCAGATTAACATGTTTCTCTCTCTTTTTATGCATGTTATTTTGTTAACAGAAACAAGTTTGTTACTTACAATCACAGGTAGTCAATTGATGGGCTTATTTTGTTAGTCAGATAAAGTGGATAATTATGCTAAGATAGAAAATGAAAATGAAAGGACAAAATAAAAATACCACTTAATTGTATGAAAAATATTAATGAAATTGTTTATCTGAACACATCTTGTTAATGTAGAAGAACATGCTACTAATACTCAAAGAGACTAGGGAAGTCATATATATGAAAGAAGATGCAGAACTATTCCTACAAGAGCAAAACAAATCACTAGACCTTCAGTCTTATTTTGATTATTTAGAAATTACCAAAGAAGCCACTCTGTGCTTGAATGTCATTTATGTTAATATGTTTTATGCTAATATGTTTAATGAATATAGTATTTATAATAACAGTCTTTCTGCTTTCCCTCCTATTCTTCAAAGAGAAATGTTTGCCATGCTGCAGTCTTTCAGTAGAAGAATAAAAAGACATGGTGTAAAATTTTAGCGATCCGGATTAATGCATATTGGGATAATTATATTCTGCCTCTCTAAATTTCTCATGCTATCTGAAATGGAAAAAAATGTTTTTCTTATTCAAAATTTTGAGTAATGTGACTTTGCATAGTTATGTCCTTGCTATGTTTCACTCATTGGAAAAGAAAAAAAAATATTCAGCTATGATTGGCTTAAAATATAACTTTGAAAAGTTTTTTTTTCTTCCTCTTCTTTCTCAGCACATAAAAATTCATCTAGATGACAGGTGTAAGACTGTTATCATAGAACAGGCTACTGCATTGCCTTCAGGTATTGGATTTTTTTTTTCCTTTCCCCTTGGATTGTTTAAGAAGTGAAGCAATCATTTCACTTGAGAAAGTTCATTGGAGGAAGGTGAAGTTACACAGAAGGATCAGTATTCCAGGTGGCAAAGAAATGAGTCATATGAATCTCATTAAAATATATCACTATCATCAAATCAGTCATTTTGGGAGCCCTAGGCACACTTTCAAAAATGATCTTATTTCTGACAGATGTTCTTTTTCCTACTGATGTGCCTACTATCCTAATCCACCATCACTTAAATACCATCCCCAAATCCATCATTTCTTCCAGAATATCTCAACTGGACTTTGAAAATACTCTAAAGCAGAAAAGAGAAAATCCATCAATATCTAAAATGAAACTAAAGCTATTTGATAATTAGCTTGATTCTTAAAAATAGATGAACCATGCAAATATGCTGTCAAAACTCTAGGGAAAAGTTCCATCTGCCTCCATTAACTTGTGTCAGGGTAAGAAGATTCTTAGGTGTGGGGTATGGAACTAGAGATGGTTTATGTCCACAGAGAAATTGCCTTTGGCAATTTGATGAGAGAATATGGGAAAGATGGAGCTAGGTAAAGACTCATGAAATAAATCAGAGAAATTCTGTAATTCTATCCTTAAGTGAAGATTCATAAATCATGGCCATACTTTTGGTAGGAAGGAAGCCACTTTACTTCTCAGTGCTACCTTGAAGAAAATATCCTTATCTCTTTCCCACAAACCGATCTTAGCTCTTAGACAGTGGTTCTGACCCTGGCTGCACACAAGAATCCCCTAGGAAGTTTAAAAAATTACCAGTGTTCTGGACCAATCCCTGCAAATTTTGATTTAATTGGTTTAGAATGGAGCCAGGCATTGGGCCCCAGGTGACAACACTATGCAGCATAAAGTTTGAGCTGCGGGTTTGCATAATCATATATTTTATTCTTCTCACTCCTCACCTTGCATGTCTAGTTAAAACTAACTTTGAGATTTCTGTTTTGGACAATGAACTTAAAAAAAAAAAAAAGATCAGAGATAAGTACAGGAATAAGTTGGATCTTTGTATTCATGTGTTCTGTATTCATGGATTCAACCAACCTTATACCAAAAATATTTGGCAAACCCCCCACAAAATAACAATACAACAATAAAAGTAATAAAATAAAAAAATCAGTATGGCAACAATTTATAAAGTGCTTACATGTTGTCGGGTATTATAAATAACCCAAAGATAATTTAAAGTTTTTATAAAAGATGTATGTAGGCCATATGCAAATACTATTCCATTTTATACATGAGACTTGAGCATTTACGAAATTTGGTTATCTGCAAGGGTCCTGGTTCCAATCCCCCATGAGTGTTGTATTTAACACTTCTATTACAATCTGTTTTGTGGTACAATAACTTTTGTATCTACCCATGACCTAACATTGGTCAGAATAATAAAGTTTGTTCAAGCCATGCTACTGCTTTTCTTCCATACCTCCTCCCCTTTCTATCACCTTTTTTCCACAGTTGCCCTCATGCTGCGCTGTGACTTCTGTGGTTCATTTATCTGGATTTGACCTCTTCACTATGTCACATGCCAGTAATAGCATGTATGTCTCTACCTGTCTGAGTCCTTGTCTTTTTTCCTTCTAGGTGAATGCCTGTAAATAGCTCAAGTGATTCTACTTTTGGGCCTAAAACTTTTGATATTACCTAGATATGATGGATCAGTTATTCAAGTAAAGACTTACCTCAAAGAAGTAAGAATTTCAAGTACCTTATTAAGTCGTAGAAGAGAAATTTTAGCATAGTGCAGCATTTCTCTAAATTGGTTCTCTAGAAATCTGATCTCCAAATGATTTAAGAAAAATTTAAAAGGAAAGTAGTAAAACAAGTTTGTTAAAGACTGTATTCTATGTCCTTGATTTGAAAAATTCATGTGTGTATTAGCATATTAAAAACACTAAAAGGTCCTTTAACAGCTTATTTTTACCTTCTTTTGTGCAGCATTTTTCAAAATTACTGGACTTCATAATGTGTGTTTTCCTCATAAAATTCATTCTCTTACATTGTATATAAAACTGTCTACCTATAAATTCTCCACCTCTTTTGAGACTCCTGGAAAAGTTAGGAATGGATTCAGCACATATAATGCCACTGAACTCTAATTCATAAAAAAGCAACAATCACAAAGAATGAAAATACTATAGCAGATGAATCATTTACTGAATAGTTATCATATAATTATAATACATGATCCTATTGTAAGGGAGGAAAACGTATTACTCTGCCCTCTTAAGTTCACAACTGGGACTATAGACTACAGATTAGATTGAAAAAAGGTAGAGAAATTCCATTCTATTGCAATAAATGCAAATGTTAACATTTTTATTTTTATGTGCACAAATACCTTCAAGGAAATGAAATGAAGACCAAAGAAGTGGTTAAATTTGGGGGTTTATATATCATTTTAAGAAAAAACAAATAAATTGTGAGAAAATGACAAGGTAAAAGGAAAAAGGATTTGAGCTTCTAAGGGGTTGATAAATCGTAGAAAGGTAAAATACATGAAACAAGTTGATGAAAGATAAAGATTATTTAGTAAGATTAAGTATATGCAGACTCATAATCTAAATGAATGTCATTTCCAGCTCCAGGAATAAAGGTTGTTCTTCTCTTACTGGATGAGAGAGGAAAACATTTCACAAGGGACATTTAAGTTTTGCTTTTAGCCAGATAGCAAAAGGGCAGAGAGATTTCTTTTTACCAATCTCCTTCAGCTCAAAATAATCCTTATGCCAAAGTGGCATATTCTGAAACCCTTTATGATATTACATCCTTATATATGTACTTGTTATATATACACACACACACACACACACACACACACACACACACACACACACATTATATATGTCAGTTATTGTGTTAAGTATACATATAAATAAGAGTATATATATATATATATATATATACACACATTTTAGTACAGAATATGAAAATGTTTCTGTTATAAATCTCACTTCACCTCATCTCCATGTCATTATAAAGTAAATAAGATCATACCATATATTTTATAGAGAAGGAAACAGACTTAGAGATATTAAGATACATGTACAAGATAACCCAGCTAAAATATCAAGAACATGGAAATGAAAATCCTGTCCAATTCCAGGCATTTTTTTTTTTTTACTACTATGCAAGACTGTCTCTTTTGATGCTATGGTAGAAGCACAGGTGGAAAGTTTTACAGCAAGAAAATGGTGGATTTTCTCTTACTTGTATAGTATCCAGATCACTTATTTATCAATATATGAATTTTATCTTATTTTAAGTATTAACATATTTTATTCTCACTTATACCAGAAGCATGTTATAGGCTTCTGGTAAAATCAGTGAAGCTATTTCCCTATGCTTGTTACACGTAGGAAGGTATCAATGTAAAACCAGTGAAGCTATTTCTCTATGCTTGTTACACGTAGGAATCAAAGTTGATTCCTAGATTTTTGGTAGACAAAGCTAAAAGGGAAAATATAGCCCATTACATGATACATCTCATCCAAAATATAAAAACAAACAAGTGACTCAACACAGGCAACATTTTTCTTGATACTGAGATAACAGAGTTCTTTTTCTCCCAAGGATATTCATAATTAGAACTGTTAACAATGTCTTCACACTGCATGTTATATGTATTTCATCAAGTTTCTCAATCTAAACCAAGGGCATTTTATCAAAGTATGATTCAAAGTAGGGGCAATCCTGGCAATGTGGCAGTAGTAGTGGTGGTAGTGGGGGAAAGGGAAGGGGCAGAAGCAATGCCTTGCAATCTAGATATACAGTTCTCTACCAGTCTATACAAATTCAAGCATGGGTTATTTTAGAGTATTTAGGAAAATCAATGGACTGTGATAAACTCAAACAATTCTGTTTAAACATTGTTTGTCTTAATCCAATGAAGTTTTTGATAGTTATCTAGCAGTAATGAGTGCCAGATTATATCGTAGAATACATTTGAACCATCTATTATACAGTACACAAAATCTGCTTATCAAGGATTTGTCTTCCTAAGTATTTCTAAGAAGTCTCTTTTAGCTGTCTTCTGTGATTTAACCCTTCTTTCTGCATAAATATATTACAATCATATAAAAATAATGTAGAAATGAAAAGCAGCCCTCCCTCCCATGTATTTCATAGGGAATCAAGATAAATGTTATCCTCAAGAAATTGTCTTTTTAAGATAGTTTGCTATAGTGTTCATCTTTTGTTCTTGTTTGTTTTCTTGCCAAAAAATAGAAAGAAAATAGATGGTAATAAAGGAGGTCATGATGTAGTCATCAATCACCATCTTGGAACTGCTCCAAAGCCTCCATCTGCATCAACTCCAGAAAGGATGCTGAGCTCTTCTTTGTCCATTCACCATATGGTTTGATCCATCCACATGGTTCAAACAAAGGAACAAGCATTGTAATTCCTCTAATGATATCAATATGACCACTTATTTTGGCACATGGCTGTGGGTCCTATATTTGATGTAAACTCAAGAGGAGAGTCATCTTCTTCTATTAGTCCTGAAAGTTTTATTTCTGTGTATAGAATTGGTTCAGTTTAGTCATTGCCTTAAGAAATTGTGTTATTTAAAGAACTAATTGCTCAGTTAAAACAGGAAAGGCTGCTTATAACATTTGTCATTCAGTCTTGTAGGATTTGTCTAAGAAAGTAAGTTTTGGAGATTAAAAAAACGAAAGTACTTACTTTAACTTTTAAAAATAGGCAGGTTATCTATGTGATGAGTAGTTCTTGTCTGATTCAATCAGGGCCCATTAGTGTGTGTGTGTGTGTGTGTGTGTGTGTGTGTGTGTGTGTGTGTGTGTGTGTATGTATGTGTACACGTTTGTGAGAGGGGAGTAGGAGTTATGGTGCAAAGGAAGAATGAGTTAAAAATATTTATCTTGCCTGTTTTCTTCTAGGAAACTCTGAAATTGGCCTGCTTTTTTTTTTTTTAATTGAGACACAGCCTTGTTCTATTGCCCAGGCTGGTATCAAACTCTTGGACAGAAGCAATCCTCCCACCTCAGCCACCCAAAGTTGTGGGATTACAGACATGAGCCCAGCTGCCCAGTTTTCATTTACAGGGACATACAGCCAAGGACAAACTTTTTTTCATTTCCTAATTTCTGTGTTGAAAAGATAAGCAAGTTTTCTGGCTTTTATTTTCTCTCATAAATTACTGAGAAGAATGGTGTAAGGTTGGGACATAGTATACTAATTGGACCTTTTCTCTACATAAATCCCTGCCATAGTTGTCCAGGGAAAATTAAAGGAGAAGATGAAATCCCCTCTCTTCAGAAATCTTTCATGCTTAAAAAATTTATTAATATTGTGTTTAGAGAACTTGAGTGCTGAATAGGAGTGAGAGAGAATGACCAAGACAGAAGAGAAAGGAACAACCATAAGATGGTCAGTCTTTGAAAATAAACTTTTGGCATGAGATATTATTGCAGATGATATGATTGTACAAGAGGAAATAATCCTATTTTTAAGGTGGTCAAGAGATCTTTCACTTGGTAGGTCATGTGCTTCAATATGGAAATCTCTAATAATGATGACAGAATTGTTTGGAAAGAAAAAACATTTATCCAGGTGAATGAAGATATTATGATTTGAATGTGTCTCCCAAAGTTCATGCATTGAAAACATAATCCCTAATGTAACAGTGTTAGGAGATGGTACCTAATAATAGGTGATTAGGCCACATGAGGCTTCTGCCCTCATGAATGGATTAATGTTGTTATTGAGGAAACAGGTTAGTTATCACAGAGTGGGAGATATATATATATGTTAACAGTCTGAAATTGTCTTTTTAAGGTTGTTTACTATAGTGTTCATCTTTTGTTCTTGTTTGTTTTCTTGCCAAAAAGTAGAAGGGAAATAAATGATAATAAAGGAGGTGATTGATGACTATACCATATATGTGTGTGTGTGTGTGTGTGTGTGTGTGTGTGTGTGTGTGTGTATGTATGTAAGTTTAGTTCCCTCTTGCTTGCACCTTATCTTGCCCTTTCACCTTTTGACATGGGATGACACAGCATAAAACCTCTTTCCAGATGTCAACACCATGTTCTTGAGCTTCCCAGCCTTCAGAACCAAATAAATTTCTGTTCATTATAAACTCCCAGTCTAGCCGGGCTCGGTGGCTCAGCCTGTAATCCTGCGCCTTTGGGAGGCTGAGGTGAGTGGATTGCCTGAGCCCGCGGGTTCGAGACCCACCTGGGCAGGCAAGACCTCATCTCTACAATAAATCAAAAAATTAGCCGGGCGTGGTAGCGCGCTCCTGTAATTTTGGTTACTCAGAAGGCTGAGGCGGAAGGATCGCCGGAGCCCAGCAGATCGAGGCTGAGGTGGCTGGGAGTGGCCACTGCACTCCAATCTGGGCGATGGAATGAGACTCTAACTCAAAAAAAAAAAAAAAACCCAAATAAATAAATTTCCCAGTCTATAGTCTTCTGTTATAGTAACACAAAATAGGCGAAGGCAAGAAGAAGACAATGAAGTAACAAAAACAAGAGGGGTAATGCTAGTAAAATCTGATGTCATGTGACAAAAGAAACTAGAACTTGTAAAAATGGAAGGAGGGCAATTTATTTGGGTGTGAAAATAAGTAGCACAAACGCCCCTAAGCTTTGAAGTACGTGAAGCAAGTGTGAAAAGGTACAAAAACCAGAGCAATCTGGGACTCCAGGAGATAGCCTCATTTTAATTATACAAGAAGTGTTTAGAGAAAAGCTTGAGTATGTAGAAAAGTCTGCTAATCATAGACCTTGAATTCCATGGGGCAGAGTAAAAAAGTTTGGAGAGGAGCAGTGAGAATAGGTGATAGGTCATGCTAGAACATGTTTAGAGATGTGGGAATAAATATCTGTGTGATTCTGGTAAGCTAGGATGTTCAGACTTCGCACGAGGACTGGAGTGAAAGAAGAGGTTATAAATAATGCAATGGACCTCTGACCTTGATTTTTAGTAAAAACAAGAAGAGACAAGATTTTATTGTGTTGGGGATGATATTTCAGACTGGAGGTGTTAGGGGGATTTGCAAACATATGAGAAGCAACAAACTGTGGTAGAGTCGGTCCAGCTACTGCAGCAAAGGGCTAAAGTTATTCTTGGAGTATCAGATCCACCCAATTTTACAACTGATTAATACACAGATACTTTATAAAATATATCATAACTACATAGAATACAATATTCTAAAATATTTTTGCACAAAATATTTTATTATTCCTTACAACTGTAGCTCTTGACATTAGAGTTATATACCACAGTCTTAATTTTGCAGTAACTGTGGCTTTTTGACGTCAAGGTTGTCAACAGCTGAAACACGACAAATCTAGAAATCGCATTCAGGTTTTTCTAGCTTCAAAACTGATAATCTTTCCAGCCTTCCCAAGTTGCTTCTTACTTTATGGCTGGAGTCAATTTCTAATGAAATCTATTTGTCACTTTACTCTGGTAGTTCTCAAAGTGCCATCCCTGAGCCCAGCAATATCCATTTTCCCTATGCACTTGTTAGAAAGGCAAATTTTCTATTTGCCCCATACTAGCTAAATCAGAGAAACTCAGAGTGGGACTCAGAAATCTGTGTTTTAGCAAGTCCTATGATTCTGATAAATGCTAAATTTTGAGAACTATTGCTTTACTCATACATCATTATGGAATGAATAGGACATGTTATTTGCAATGAATCTTCCCTTTTGTGTGACTATAGGATTTGAGCAATTGCTCAGTGTAGTAATAGCATGATTTCCCCTGCAATTCTAAATTTTAACTCTGCAGTAAAATCTTGTGAGTGACATTGTTTAGCAAACGGTCCAGCTTTTTATAGCTGCATTAGAGATACTCCATCTCTCAAAAACCTATTCAACTAGGGGTCAGGTCTTAAAGAATCACAAGTTGACTACATCTTTTGCGACTCTGTCAGGTCTTTCTCATGATATTTCATCCATTCTTTGACCCCTATTTTCAAGTTATTTTCTCTTTTATGCCTGCAACAGACTTAGATCTGTTTCTAGGTTTCTTTCTGCCTAAAGGAGAGGTGTATCCAAGGCTACAGTTTATTTCAGCAATGAGCCTTAGGAAATCTTAGCAGAGAAAGGTCATCACATCATTACCTGCTATCAGATATTGGTGTGCTGATATGAAAGTTTAGGAGCAAACTTGATAAGCACTGATATTACTGGAATACACTCTCTAGCAGATAGAAGTGAGCAAATTTATTCTGTGAAATAACTTCACTAAAATAGGGTTTTGAAGCTTGTGATCTGAATGACAAACATTTAAAAAAATGAAACTTGCCTAGCAATGGGTGAACAAAGAATATGAAGTTAATACATGAATCCATGGAATGAGGAATTCAGATCACATTCGAGAAAAGAAAACACAAGCTAATACATCCTATGATAACAAGTTGATATGGAGATGCAATCCATGCTTTGAATTAGTAAACACAAAAAAAAATTGTTAAATAAAAATTATAATTAATGCCCAATATGTGTTTTTGTTTGTTGTTGATAATTAAGGATATATTTTTGGACAGTACTATATTTGCGAATCAAGGTATTGAGAATTACATTTAATTACTGCATTCTGGGATATCCATGCATTGCTTATATTCACAAAGGTATAAGGATTCTGCACCTATCTGCATATAATATGTGAGAGGAGACTTCCCAAAACCCTGAGTTTATTTATAAAAAAAATATGTATTTATTCTTACATGTCTAAACTTTTCACCTTCAAAGTACTCTTTGTTTGATGCAATACAACTACTAAGAAACTTTTTCCATTGCTCAAAACAGTTTTTGAACTTTTTAATCTTGATGCTTTTTAGTGCTTCTGACATTGTGTGTGTGTGTGTGTGTGTGTGTGTGTGTGTGTGTGTGTGTGTGTGTGATCTCTTTCACATCAGAAAGTTCCCCTTGAGGAATTTTTTCATTTGGGGAAAGAAAGAAAAAGTTACTTGGGATGAGATTGGGTGAATAGAGAGGGTGGGGCATGAGGACCATCCCATTTTGGGTCAAAAACTGCTGAATACTCAGAAAACAAAATTTCACTGCCACACGTTGTTCGTATAAATCACCCATCAGGAAATGGGAAAATATATTGAAAGGTTCTCCAAAACAAAAAGAAAAAGAAAGAAAAAAAATTCATTGAAGTCAAATGTATCCTCTTAACAACAATGCTAACTGATACATTGATCTTGATGGGTTCTTAGAACACTTACCTAGCAGGGGAACTTGTACTACAAGGGGCTGATCCTCCAAAAGATAATTCCCTCCTTGTATTTTGAAGACTAGGAAGTTCTTCTGGTTTCCTAAAAATTAACTAACATAGTTTGAATAAACAAACAGTGAGTATAAAGTGCTAGTTCCTTATTCAGTTTTGGGCTTCTTGTAGAAAACTCATATTAAACATTTCTTTCTATGGAAGAAAATTTAAACTCTATTTTTTAATTAAAAAACAAGCGTGAGGTAACTGAGAGTTTGGAATATCTACAAGTCCCCAAATTAGGAGAACATGTTGTTCCTCCACACACAACAAAAGTGGTTATGAAATACTTGTGTAAGCACTGAGTTCTGACTTTCAGCTAGAAAAGGAGGCAGAAAACTGTTATTGATTCTGATGAAGACTTAGTAACTAGCACTGTGCTAGATATTCTCTCATGAATTACTTCATTTAGCATTACCTATAGGATGCAGAAAAATAATATATTTGGAACTACATTGTAGCTGTCAATACACATTGCACAAAGCACAATGCTGTATACGTTATTATTTCCTGATAACTTTTCATATAAAAAGCAAACAGGTTTCTTAGGAAAAGAGAATCTAAATTACTATGCAAACACCACAGTGTTATTAATTAATTATCTACCTGTTCGTAAACTTCATCCCCAGTGATCCTGAAGAATATATTAGAATACAAATTCTTTTTATTTGTAAATAGCCAGACTTCCCAAAAGATTCTCTAATTTCTACCACCTTTTCAGCTTCCCAAAACCTCCTCTCCAAGACCCTCCACTCTGAATGGGCACTGCAAGCATTCAGGAACTAGGAGGAGCTGTTAAGAACAGTAGCAAAACTTTGATTGTTGATGATAACAACTGCTAACTTTTGAGTATTAACTATAGTCTAGGTACTATTCAAATTCATCGTATTTGTTATCTTATTTAATTATCATATAAAATGATATGATCATCAAGTCCATTTTATGAATAAAAAGACAAAATCTCATAGAGTTTACAAACTGGCACAAGGCACAACTAGTAAGTGGGGGTGTTTGGATACAACCTCACACCTTTGTGATTGGGAGTCAGGCTTTTACATCCACCTCCTGAAGTCATTGAATTATGTTTGAGAATATTGTGATGATGTTGGGCTTAGATCACTTTTATATTTCTTTATTTCACCCATAAAAGTTGAGTGAATCTTAATATTGTTACTCTTTGTTAAAGTTCTATATTTCATTATATCTGAATGAATTACACTGCTTTGTAATCATCAGGAAGCTAACTTTATCTTGTCTTAGAAACATGAATGGAGTTCGGAACTAATTTAAAATAATCAAAGATATTTAGTAACATCATGTGTGCACCTTGAGGTGACTGTTTTGTACATAAATGTAGCCACAAGATTATATTCATAATTGATATGCAAACATAAATTTATTATTTGGGCCCTTGTTTGTAAGTATTTCCTAAGAGAGTAGCATGAGTTTGTAAAGAAATTTTCATGGTTGAAAAGAATATTTGAAAAGTATAGAAAAAAGAGAAATTGAAAACTAAAATTGAAAGCAGTCATGATATGCAAACTTAGTTATTAGAATGTAATTGGTTCAAAGACATTTTTTTGAAACCCATATAAGTGGAGTTCATCTGAGGAACCTGTTAATAAAATTCACTTGGGCAACATGACCAGCATTTGATAGGATTTCTGACTTTGTACAGAACATGGTCTCAGCTCTCAACAACTGTTTGAATTTTTATCTTGGATTGATAGCTTAAAAAACTTAATTTGGTTTTTATTTCATCAAATAATGGAATATTTAACTCTCAGGAGGGCAGTACTGACTAACCTTCATGAGGGATATATAATTATGGATATCTTTTGAAATAAACACTAACAATTTACCTGGGTTCTTTTTTTTTTTTTTTTTTCTGAGTTGGAGTCTCACTCTGTCACCCAGACTGGAATGCAGTGGCCGCTCCTGGCCACCACAGCCTCGACTTGCTGGGCTCCAGTGATCCTTCCACCTCAACCTTCCAAGTAGCCAGAACTACAGGCACGCGCTACCAGCCCGGCTAATGTTTTGATTTATTGTAGAGATGAGGTCTTGCCAAGTTGTTCAGGTGGGTCTCGAACCCGCAGGTTCAGGTAATTCACTCACCTCGGCCTCCCAAAGTGCGAGATTACAGGCTAAGCCACTGAGCCTGGCTACCTGGGTTCTTAATATCACTTCTGAGCCCTGAATATATATCAGTAAATACATGACCCTGATGTAATAAGTCATTCAGTTCTAAGGTTTTCATAGATGTCTATTTATTATTTTAGCAGTCCTTACTCTTCTTCTTTGTTTTTATTACTGACTGTCAAATCTTACTTGGAATCCTATAGAATTTCTTCTTAAAATATTACTAAATACAATTTTTTGGAAGCTCTGGAACCTGAACTTCTATGTTCACATGGTGGCATAAAAAATTAAGTTTATTGAGAAGTGTGACTGAATCGAAACTGAATTTTATTGCTGTATTTAGTAAATTAATATTGAATGGGAATTTGCATGGAAAAATGATGTCATTTTCAGAAATGATTAGAGTTTTATAATGTACATCTTATTTCAAAAAAACATTGTTTGTAGATTTTTGTGGTCATTTGGTCATCAGGTGGACAGCGGCCTTTACTCTGTCAATGAAGTCATATCTGTTCTTCAAAACCCACATAAGTTAAATTTCTGGAATCCGTCTCTGATCACATTTGTCCATGATTATTTCTTTCCTGCCTAAACTCTAGTGTCACTCTCTGAATCACACGACTAAATAGTATCTATTTGCTTCTTTGTTCTGTTTATTCAGTCTTACTTAATTGACAGAATTATAATCTTCAAGGACAGAAATCAGGCCTTATTTTGTTTTTCATAGTCCCCCAGGTATTTAGCCCATGTCTGCCAGGAAAATACTTTGTTGAAGGATTCACTGAATCAAATGCCATGTTATTACGCACTTTGGTAGCTGGATGACCAGTGAACTGAGATAAATAGGGCCCTAAAGAGGAAAAAGAGATTTGTTTCTTAACAGAACTGGACAAACAATTTGAGTCAATTCAGATCAAAGAGTATTGATTACCCAGACCGCTGCAAGTTACATTGATCTCTTCCTTCTCTGCAATTCTGAACACTCTTGGCTCTAATACTCAACAGGGTATACACTCATGTACTCTCTTCTATCATAATTTTACTGTTCTGGTGTGTTTGTCTTATTTCCTCTGTATTAGATTGCATTAAGTTTTACCAAATGATATATTCAACCATTTGCATATACACAAATTGCAACATAATGTGATTCTATCTAAAACATACTTTAGAGCTGGCTCTGTCATATTTTTGTTTATTAAAAATCCTTTATCCAGCTTGAGAGTTTGGTAAATAAATTCTAAATGTTTATTTAATTGGCTGAAACACAAATCAAGGGTCAAAATGTCATCAAAATTATGCTTTATAATGATTTAATACATATTATGTTATGCATATTTTTTACTTTTTGCATTCAAAAGTCTGTATGTATGCATATGCATTTTTATTATACCTGCACCTGCGTCTCTATTCCAGATAATTAGCTTTGTTAAAAATGAAAGAATCAGACACAGTTCTCAAATAAAAAATCATAATATATGCAATCCTATAACAAGTAAAAAATTGAATAGATTCTTGGCCTAAGTGTGGAATCTAGTCATCCTACAAAAGCCTTAATTCTGAGAAGTCTGCCATCCTAGTCAGACAAGCCAATGAACAACTCCTTGGAGCATATTGTCTGTTCAATGTTCGATGACTTTCCAGAATAGAGATTTCACTAGCTGTGCTGATAATCTATTTTAGTGCCTAATTTTCCTGACCATTGAAAATTTCTCTGTATGTCTAGCAAAAATGTCTTGGTAAGATTTAAGTCCTTTTTTTCTTATTTAGCCCTCTGTAAAACTATGTCACTATTGATCAACTGTTTTCACCTCTCCCTTCACTTGCCTGAATGGTGAGAGGATTTAAGAATTGCCATCTAGTTAACAAGCACTAAGGAACCTGCCTGCACCATCTGTGCTCATTTAATATCTGCTTTAGAGAAATCTTAGTTTAAGAGAAAGAAAATGTGGTAGTATTTCAAAGTGATGGAAGTAAAAATACTCATATAGGAACTTTAGCTCAAAATAATAGTCTTAGAAAAAAATGTTATAATTAGTGTCAATGGTGATAGACAACCTTTTTGCAACTGTCTCTCAGAAACATCTGTGAAATATGTCCCCCAAACAGTCTGGCTACTGACTGTCAAACACAGACTCAAATACCTGTAACCTGCAAATATAGAATTCTGCCTTCCTGCGTGCTTTTGCTTTCTTTCTGAAATCTGTCAAGCAAACTTGCTACTTATTTCCTTTTTTTCCTTCTTTCTCCCTGACCCAACATGACATATCCTTAAGATACAGTTTAAAATTCTTCTCCGTGAAGACTTTTCCTTCTTCTCTGATTTTTTTTGCATTTCTGATTCAGACTCAATAATTTACATTAGCTGCAGGTTTAGTTTATTTTTTAATTGATTCATATGATTTAGTTTGATCTCCCCAATTACATTATGAAATCCTTAAGGGCGACAATGTTCATTAATTGATTAATAGTCCTTGCAAAATCATTCTTCTTTTAGGTCTCTAAAGACAAAACAGAGGAAGTTCTGTATTATAAAACACACATATAAGAAATTATTGGAGATTTAGACTCAATGTTATGAAACAAGCTGGACTTCCTTTAAACCTACCACTGCTAGCTCTTGGCCTCTCTTAATTTAGCATTTTTGAGTTTCTCATTTGTCTGATCCAATTTGGGAAAGCAGCAGAGAAACAATGACAGTATCCTGATATGCCACCATAATTTTGATAATAAACAATGAAAAATGTTGCATCTCTAAAGCCTGCTTCAATCACACATTGAGCATATTTTAAATCCTACTTTAACCACACATTGAGCATATTTAATGGACATTATCATTATATCAGGGAAGAGTTTTTGTCCAGCTAGATGTGTATGTGCACCCTAAATTCCTGTTTTAATTCATTCTTTCAACTAAATTCTGTAAAATGTTCTATGTGACAGGTATCAAAAAAAAAAAAAATAACCACATTAGAGTCAAGAGGTTAGGAGCAAGCGCTCTTGATCTAAACCATGGAGATCAGCTCCATCACTTACAGTAGTGGGCAGGTTAATTAATCTTTCAGAGACTTAGTTTTCTCATTACTAAAATGGAGATGATAATAATAATACTTTTATCACAGAGTTCTATTAAGAATAGGTAATTTTCATTTGTTAAGAAGTTAAACGAATATCTAGTACTTGGCAAGCACTATGTGTGCTATTAATTATATATTAATAGTATCATAGTATTATGAAATTATTATAGTATTGCTTAGTATTATCAAATACAATACACTAAAATATGTTAAAAGACACTTAAAAGACTCAGAACATATGCTGTGGGATAATTGGACTAGTATAACACAACAGACTGATGGATGTAAAGGAATATACACAAAGTGCAATAAGGACAGAATAAGACATGCCTCAGCTGCTGAGGGAATCAGGGAGCTTCACAGAAAAGGAAATAATGGTGAATTTTGAAGGGAGAAAGAAGTCTTTTACATTCAAAGTAAAAGGAAGCAATTTCCAGGCAGAGAAATTCTATGCAACAAAATTGTTCTAGAGACATTGTATACAACACAAATAGAAAATTGAGATGTATTCTCTGCCCTCTGAATGCTTATGCATACATGACAAATAACCATAGTGATAGATAGTAGTGGATTTCATGTTACTACTGATAATCGTGCAACTGTATGTGTCTTTAATTAAGTATCATTTAATCCTATACCAACTCTACATTGTAAATTTTGCCTCCATTTTACAACTGAAGAAACTGAAGTATAGAAAAATTGAAAAAAATCTACCCAAATTCATGCAACTTGTTAGTGGTAGAATGAGATTGTCAACAGAAATTCATCTATAAAGTCTGTGAAATTAACAACAAGGTATGTTTTTTGTAGAGGAACTTGGAGCTTTTATTGAAGGACATTTAAGACATATACTAATGGAAAAGTAGAATTTGTGTGAGTAAGATAAAAGTTTGAGAACTGATGTTAGGTTTATTGTCCCCAAGAGTAATATTTTGAAAAAAGCAACCAAAGTTGATAATCATTTTAATGAAGGTGAATTTGTTTTCTTTTCTCTTAAATACACATCTCCGAAGTGGTCACTTTACCATGTAATGTATGCATTCAAAGAAAAAGGTAGATGATAGAAAGGTAGAAAATAGATAGATAGATAGATAGATAGATGTCAATCTAATATTTTGCTATCCAATATTTTAATTATTAATAGGTTATCTACACATAAATATTTATTTATTTATTATCTAAAGTTGTTTTTGATAGTATATCAAAATACAACTAAAACCTTGGTAAACATTAATCACTCTAGTAGAAATTGTTGGTTTGAAGGTTATATCTGAATTGTCTTCCTTATATATCACTATAAATAATCAAGGTAGAAAAGAAATACTGTTGAAAAAATAAGAAATAGAGGGTATTTGGAGAAACAAGTGTGTTACTTTTCTACAAATCACCTCAATCCTATCAACTCTTTTTTCACTTTAGGCTATGCTGGTCCATTCTGTTTGCTTTTCATTCGCTGTGATGTATTTTTACTTTTGCTCTTTTGTTGACTTTTGGCTCCTAATCCACTGAAGTCCAGAGTTCCCTGACTGCTTCTCTCACTATTTTACAGGAGGCTGAGTCTTTATACACAAAACTAAGTGGGAATACTAACCCAGTTATCCAGAGAATTCAGACAAATGCTTTTACACATCTGAACCTCTCATGAATTGCTTCTTTTTTCATTTCACTTATAGCATCTGTCCTGTAAATACTGTCAGTCACATTCCAGCCAAAGCCATAATTATGCCCAAGAACATTCACTCCATTCAGACAAACAGTCAGTTTAACTGACTTCTCCCATACGGACTAAACTGGTCAGTGATAGTGACACAATAGTGGAGAATTTTATAGAAACGTCTTTAATTAATGTTATAAAAGCATCATATAAACTAGTTTGATGCTTATATATCCTCTGTGGTTATTAAAGACTGTCTCCATGAGTGAGTGGCAGAGCAGCTTTAAAACAATTATAATCATTTAAAAAGTAATTACCAGATAACTCCAATGCAAACAGAATATCTATTTTGACTACCATGAACAGCTCTGTACAAACATTTCTTCCTCTCTCTCTGTCATAGAGAGAAATGAGAAATGGTTATCCATTTCATAGAAGATTTAATTATAAATTTGTCTTCATTATCTTCTGGGCCCACGTAACTGCTTGAGAAAAACAGGAACAATACAGGTAATAGTGACAGAAGGGTTAGAATCAAAAGTATAGAATAAAACAATTAGAAGTGCATGGTGCTTTTTAACCATTAACCTAAAAATGTATTATTAATAATTTATTAGTAACTAATTTATTCTGAGAAAGTTGATACATCATAACATAAAGCTGCTCCTCTTGTTGCTTTATGAGAAATATATATTTATATAATATACATTTAAATATATAAAATATTTATTTAAGATATATCTATAAATATATATATTTAATGAATGACACTTTGGAATTTTTTTGGTTTTCCTTTTTTCTTTCTCTTATTAAAATAGGTTGTATCATCTTTCAGTACATACCTCTATAAATGCACATGTATTTAATAAATACACGTGTATAATATGGCTGGTTTTTATGCTATTTAATCTTAAATTATATACTTCACATTGTACTTTTGTGGAAGATGAATTAAGATATAGGATATTATGTCCTTGTTAAATTCACAGGAACATTCTTCTCCAAGAATTCCACAAACTTTTTGGCCTGTGCTATACAATATTGTAGCTACTAGCACCTTGGGTCTTAATAGCATTTGAAATGTAGCTAGTGTGAGTTTAAAAATGTTGCAAGTATAAAATATTGACTGTATTTCAAACTTAGTTAAAAAAACTACAAAATATCTCATAAGTAATTTTTTATACTGATTATGTTTTTAAATGATAATGCTTTGGATATATTGGGTTAAATAAAATACATATTAAAATTAATTTTGTATGTTTCTTTTTACTTTCTCAGTGTGACAAATAGAAAATTTCCTATGTGGCTACCATTATACTTCTATTTGATAGCACTGATCTAGATGAGGAAGGTCTGCCCCATGAATCAACAAATGTATTGAAAGAAGGGACTATTCATTCTGGAAGATTTTGGCATTAGTGGGTATAGAAGCTGGCATTTCTGTGAAGAATGAAACTGATTATTGACTGCATCCTTAATTAGTCTTGGAATTAGGGGCTACTTACGTCCACAACGGTGTCCACTGACTAAATTTTTGGCAGAAATAATACCACCTTTTCAGCTACAGAATAAAATATTGATCCTATCAAAGAGAACATTTGGTTGGTGGGAAGAAAGGGGAAGAGAAGAAACAATAAAGAAAGCTAAAACACCAATAGCAATCAACCATTAACTATAAAAGGCAAATGGCTGTCTAGTTTGGTACAGTTTTTGTGTGTGCTTGTGTTGGAGTCTCACTCTGTCACCCAGGCTGGAGTGCAGTGGCACACTCACGGCTATAGCAGCCTCAACCTGCTGGCCTCAATCAATCCTTCTGCTTCAGCCTTCCTAGTAGCCGGAACTACAGGTATGTACCACTACGCCCCGTTAATTTTTTTTTTTTTTTTAATTTGTTGTAGAGATGAGATCCTGCCATGTTGCCCAGGCTGGTCTTGAATACATGGGCTCAAGCAGTCTCTTGCCTCAGCCTCCCAAAGTGCTGGGATTACAGGTGTGAGCCACAGCACTCAGCTAGGTACAATTCAATATAGGAAACACAGCTAAGGTATTTGATAAATTTTGGGTTTAATGTCAAGAAGAAATCTATATTTCTATTTGTTTCCTGAGTCAGTGATTCACTGAGGCTATGTGGCTTGGCATAAACTAGTCTTTTGTTCCTGTGGCATAATTTTTGGAAATTTTACTTCTTTTTGATAAAATTTTTCTCTCCATTGGTACCTTAATAATCAGAAACATTTCTACGGCCATGATGCTATGTTTTTCTTCTTTATCCCTCTGGTCAGGGATAGTACTATATACTTGGAAATAAATTATTTAGCGGCAGATTCTCTCAATATAGTATCTAATGACTTGGGAAAGAGAGTTTAGCATTACACAATACAGCAAAAAGTAACCATGGAGCAGAAGACTAATGTCATATATAAAAGATGGTTTGCTATAATAATCACAGAAATGTATTTCAACATATCTTATCAAAAAAATAGGCAGAAAATTACTATATCCAATTGAAAGCCTGGCTCCTGTCTAAGAATTCCTTGTTTGGGGACCCACCTTCCATTCTTGTGAGACATGTGAGAGCATGGTTGTCATAAAAATGTAATGCTTCTCCTTGAAATGCTAATCCTTGTTGCCACCTTATCATTCCAACGACCCCACTAATGGGAGATTCATTAAAATAATGGCATTCTTTGTGGTGTTTGGAGAGATGATCTCTTCTGAAATGAGTACAACTCAAAGTTGTTCCCAAATATCATAATACCTTGCAATGAGTCAAGCAATGACACATGTGATCAATTTACGCAGGAAGACCATCAATAAGCAGGATTATTGCTGCTTCTGCATATCTGTATGGATACTAATATTTTCTGGTCAAGATAAATTCAGTAAGCAGTACTTTCACATGATTCATGATTAGCAACACAGGGAGTTTTTTTAAAAAAACATTTATTTTTATGTTTCTCTCTTACCTCTAACAGTTTGTTATAAATGATACAACTCAGGGATAGCCAAATGGAAGTGATGCAAAGCATGTACAAGGCATGAGGGTGGGGAGAAGGTGTGGGGCTTTCAAGAGCTCCCTGGGCATACCACCCTCAATACGTTCACCAATCCAGAGACTCCAGGAGATCTTTAAGCATAGCACTTGCCTATATTATTATATATTTTAAAATTATGTTCAGTTTATTCATGCTTTTTAATCACTATGTAATCAGAATCCATCACTAACTTCCATGCATCTGTATTACTCACAGCTCCAACCTATGTATCATTCTATTAATGGATGGTCAGTAAAATCTCTAAGTGCCTGAATTCCATGACTGGTCATTGTCTTAATAGAAAGTACATGTCTCTCACTCTTTACCCTAGAATATTCCTTTTCATGTTGACACTCACCTCTAGGAGTCACATTCCTTCATCTCTCTAATCTAGATTAAGAAATTTTTGTGTTTTCTTAATACCCTGTATGGTTCTTTCTATATTGAACTTGAAATGATCTTTTCACCTGGCTGTCACTTGCACTAGGATTTTCTCTAAAATAGGAACCATGTGACTACATTACTAGTACTTAGGATACCCCCTAGAGTATAGGTGATACTGAATGTATACTTGAGCTTTTAACAAAGAAATCCTGACCAAATTAAATTCTTGTCTCAGCAAGAGATTCTTCTCTCAGTGCTCTTATTTCTCATACTTCATATTGTACTTCTAATAAAGTACCAAGAAATGTACCACATGTGCACAAAATTTGTGCTATGGATGTGGGGAGTATGAAGGAAAAGAAAAAAATGTATGTGCTTAGTGCTGGTGAGTTCTCCTGGTAAGATAAAACACTTAATGAGTATTCAATCCCAAAGCGAAGATGAGATGAGAGTCATAAATTTGTGATTCTTATAGTTTGCCTCAGTTTCCATATGCCTCTCAGAATGTATCTTGTTATACACTGTGTGGTTCTACTATTTAAATAATGATCTGTCTAATCTATCTTGGAAAAAAGCTAATAAGAAATCTTACCCACCACAAAACAAGTAATTGTCTATTCTGAGACAGAGGAAATAGTGCCTGATCACAAATACTGAAGAATGAAATTTCGAATCCCAATTTATCCTGTCTTTATGAGAGACTGAAGGGATGGTGAAGAGTATTTGACACTATACAAATTTTCTCTGCTGCTCCATAGTGATGAAGAGTCATCTGCAATTAACACCGGGTTCTATCATAGACTAACAGTTGTATTGAGAAACTTATATAATTCTGTACTCCAGTTTTCTTATCTGAAAAATAGGGATAATAGGGTTGTTGGGAAATTAAAGTGTTATATAGAAATAATAGCTTGTTGTGCAGATTCCATTAAGCAGTCTACTATATGCTGAACACTGTGATGGCAATACATTTAGTTATTAATATTACTATTTTTATTTCTAAATATTTTTGCTTTCCTATGTTTCTGACTTGCTACTCTTGAAACACACTTGCTACCTTTGATCACTCCTTTTTCTGGTGATCACTTTGCTGCAGTTTTCTTATCCCAGAGTGACAGTGATTTTTCTGAAGTCTATTGAACAGAGTATTTTGATAATTATATTTAAATTAAAAGGAGAAAATTGACTTGTATAGACATTAAACATTCCCAACATTAAAAAAAATTCATCTCTATATTCTTTATGTCATATTTTCTACAGAAACAAAAACTTTAAATTATATTTAAATGATTTATTTCTGAAATTCTGAAATAAATGAACAAAACCCACATCATTAAATTGCTCATTCATTAACCAAATAGAATTTAAAATATGGTTCATAAACACTTTGGGATTTGAATACTGTATTATTGATCTGCAGAAATCCACACAAGAAAAAAATTGTTCTATGTTTCTTAGAAGGAGAAAAATATTATTTCTAATTTAAATCTTATTCATCAAATTTTCCTCGCTACTCAGAAAAAGAGCATTATTTCTCATTTTAAAAAGGTTTATACATTTTCAAAACATATAATTTACTGCTAGAGATAATAATGGATGAAAATGCATTTGTAAATTCACTATATTTGAAAATTCTAAATTGTAAGTTTAAAGTTGGTTAATGTCCATTTACAGAAGAGTTGGTGATTGATATAGTTACTTAAAGCTGACAAGTCCAATACTACTCTAGTAAGGGATTTAGCTTGGATTCATGTTTCTAAAATTAATGATTAATTAGTTTAGTTTAGTATAATACCTCATGGAGCCCCTGTCCTCTGTTCTCAAATTTCTTCTTTTAAAGAGCACCTTTAGCATAAGAAGAACTAGTTAAGATTCAGGTTCATTCAAATCCCAATAGCAATCATCTTTTATTTGCAATATTTCTAATATAAACATTAGTTACTTTCCTAGTCCGGGGACATTTTGACATCTTTGCATTATCCACTGCTCACCATGTAAAATTAAAATAACATTTTAAAATATCTTTTGAGGATAAGTTATCATTTATCTCAATATCAAGAATAATGAGCATTTAGTTGGATGACATTCTACCTTACAGTCCAAAATGAACCCAATTTGAAGGTTAGTTTCTTCCTTCCTGGTTAATAACAAAATAACTCATTCAGTGTGTGGTCAGATCATTAATGGAATCTCAATTATAGTCTCTCCAATTGGTTCAAATTGATAACATCTCATTTCCAAGTCTCACCACCTACAGAGAAGTTGTCAGATGCCTCCATTTGTGCTCATCAACTGTGCTGATGTCCTGGTATTGCAGGGAAAAGGTAACTCCTAAGAAGAAGTTTACAAAAACTCAGACTCCCCCAGGTGCTCATTAAAATACAGTTTCTTTAGTTCAACACCAGAGGCACTGAATAAAAATCTGTTGATGGAGAGCAATAACATCTACATTTTAAATATTTTTAAAATATTGGTTAATGATTTTCTTATGCTCCAATACATAACAAGTAAAGTCAATGTCAGAAATGTCCACCATCAAAGATGGTTAATGTGTGACTAAGCCACTTATATTGGACCACATATTTTTAGTTCTGGGTATGAGCAACACATGGTGAGGATAAAAACTGTATTAACCATCAAGGCAAAGTTTCTGGCACAAGGATACTAACAGCAATACTGAAAATAGCTGAGGAGAGTAATACATATTCTACAAAGTGTTGATAAAATAAACAAGTGCAACCTGCATCCCAGGAAGTTAGGGAAGTACAAACAACTGGGAAGTGGAGAGCCCAGAAGGAGGAACAACTTTTCCTTGCATCATTATCCTATACACCACTCTTCTCCATTGCTTCAGAAAATATGTTCACAGAGCACAACGTTTGTTTTGACTCTCTATGGAATCAGCTATTCCTAAACCACGTGTGGCCCTTGGATTAGCAGCATGGTCATCAGCTGGGAGTTTCTTTGAAACCCAGAATTTCAGATCACACCCCAGACCGGCTGACTCAAACCTGAAGATTAACCAGGTGCCCAATTGATTCACATTCCCAGAAAAAGCTGAGAGGCACAGGACTTAAACTCGGTTCAATTACAAAAATAAAACACATCTGCCTTTTCACCCTCTTTCTAGAATGTCCTCCTCATCCTATTTGTCATTTTGGATCCCTTATATGAAGCTTTCCCTGGGAACCAGATTTCAGAAAACTCTCCCTCTCGAAAACCTATATGGATCTTAATTGAGCACTTGTGTGTTAATTTGTGTTTGTTTTCTGATTGAGAAAAATGTCATGTTTGTGTATCCTTAGCATTCAGCAGTGTGCTTGCCTTGTAATGGTGATTTATAGAATTTTATGGATTATAAAAGTCCTCATGGTTAGGAAATCTAGTGATCTGGTCAAATGTGGCAAATCAATTATAGGTAAAAGATTTTGATGACAACTGTAGAGGTCTACTGAAAATACTGACTTAATCAGCATTAAAACTTAGCAAAATTACATGATGATTGCTTTGTTTTTATTTCCATTAACATAGTCATGACTTGTTTGTAGGTATACTAAACAGGCATAATAACTAATAACTGAATTCCAATAAATTAGACTAAATTTCTCTTTATTTCCATAATTTTTATTTTATATTCTCAGGATAAAAAGAAAATTATACTTTCAAATAGACAACCTATTTCTGAATGAAATAATTTTTTTAAAATGTGTCTTCTTTTCTTATTTGATCATCTGTATACTACTGCTATAGTTAATATCTCTCTTGAAGCTGCATAGCAAAAAAATATGGCTAAATGCTTCAATAACTAAAAATTTGGAGCTAAAATAACTTCTATTTCCAAGTTATAAATTTCTTTTAGAATACTACAAGAGTTTATTCATAGAGTATCATAAAATATCAAATTCCCTCCTGAGAATTTTTTCTCAGGAAAGTAAGTGTACATTAAGGCAACATAGTGGTTTAAAAGGACCGGACATTAGATTAATAGTGACTTTTATTGTTCTTCTTTGTTTGAGTCTCTACAATAAATAAATATTTCTTTTTGAATAGCATCTTTTAAATGAAATGCAACAAAAAAGTATCATCTAAACACCAGGAAATAGTCGTTAGACTACACGTGTACAATAAAGACATAGCTTTGAGCTATGGTTGCACAGTTTATGAATGTGATTATTTTCCCTCTCTTTAATGGCAAATTCAGTCAGATAAATGTCAAATTAGTAGGCACTCCAGCAAACCTTTTAAATGTAACCAGAATGACTTATTTCTACTGTTTTAAATCTACCTGGTTAAATAGCTTTTTTATCTTCAGTTTTTAAAATATTTACATGCCCAACGTAAAAATAAAAATAAACAGTACCGGTGGACTTATAATACAAATTCTTGATCTCTCGTCATACTCTTTCTGTAGCTCCAATTCCACTGTTCTGTTTTAATGTTTGACGGTTATTGCAATACTTGAAAAATGTAAACTTAAACTTCTGTCTCCTAACTTAGGTAAATACCTCTTGCTATATAAGGTGATAATTTATTACTTTTTAATTTTTTGTCTTTCTCATTTTCTATTTGTAAAAATATTTTATTTTGAAGACGAGGGGACAATTCAGGATTAGATATACAAGTGAACATCGTACAGGCAAAGTTTGGGCCTCTCTTTGGTCACCACTTTGCCTGGTTTGAGATCAGGTACCTGAAAGGTGATAATTTAATATATTACATCTCACTTCCTTCTTCTTCCCACCTCTTCCCATTTACATAGTTTAAGTTGTTTTATAATCAAACTTTATGCTCCATTTATTTTCAGTATTATCACCTGGTTTTCTACTGTGAGATGAGAATATTTATACACTCTTATTTTTCTCTGAAGGGTCACAGAAATATATCACCTCAAAATATGCCACTTGGGCACAAAACTTATTTTGAGCTGGAAGCAATGGAGATGAAGCATACATGAAAAAAAACCATCTTCCCTCCTACTATCTACCTGAAAGCAAGATATACATTTAAGAAGGCTTTCTGCCGGGCTCGGTGGCTCAGCCTGTAATCCTGCGCCTTTGGGAGGCTGA
>NW_007259684.1:107943-127031 GCF_000164805.1 Carlito syrichta | reverse complement strand
TGCACTCCAGTCTGGGTGACAGAGTGAGACTCCAACTCAAAAAAAAAGAGAAGGCTTTCTTCTTCCCTTCTTTACCAGGAAAGATCAAATTTTTAATTTTTTTTGACATTGCCATCATAATTTATTTTGTTTTTTGATTAAACTTTTTTACTTTGAGATAATTTTAGATGCACATGCGATTGCAAGAAACATTACAAAGGGAACCCATGTATAGTTTGCCCACAATTCTCCAGCTGGTAACATGTTGCAAAACAATATCATCCTGGATATTGTTGTTGATAGAGTACACCAATATCATTTGAATTTCCCCCATTTTACTTGGAAAGACAAAAGTTAAACACCAGAAGAAGACAACTTTACACCTTGATCAGCCTTTTCCACAGTTTGCAGCCCCTAGATACTCAAGGTTATTTTCCTTTGTCTTGTTACTTCTCTAAAACTATATTATTTTTGTTGAATATGCTATATAAGCCAGAATTCTAAACTCTTTGAGAGTTACTCATTCTTTGAGTTTTCTCCCATGCATATATAAAATACTCATATTAATAAACTTAGGTCTGTTTTTCTCATAGTAATCTGTCTTTGGCCACAGGTATTTCAATTGAAAATTTAGAAAGATAGAAGAAAAAAATATTTTTCCTTCTCCTACAGCATCAAATGTCTTACTCCTTTCATTTGCTAGCTTTTACAAGATGGACGTTTTTGTTGTTTTTTATCCCAGAGCATGTGTATATTTTCATTTGTGTGTTTAGGTGTATAATTTTTTGCCATGTTCATGTTCTGTTGTATTTATTCTCTTTCTGTGGTATTGAGTAGTATTTATGAGAACAATCTTTTGAATTTGTTGATCTACTCTGTTGTGTCTTTGTTGGTTTTCATAGCATTCTTCTTTTCTTTGATGGCAGTATTTTTTTCTTCTATTTACTATAAAATATCTTCTTTCTCCCCAGTCATTAATTGTTGTTGTTGTTTTCTTTTCCCAATGATTGGCTTATATAGATCTTTCTCATTCATTTTGCTGGTGATTCTTTGCTGTCTATTCATATATAAGAATGAAAATAGTGTTAACATTTCCAGTATTTTCCTTTGACTATCCCTAATATAGAATTCCAGGATCTGTTTTCTTGTTAAATCTTCCCTCCTGTTAAGAATATGAGAGAAAGTCTTCATATGCATTGACAGGATTTGATAACCAGTGTGTTTCAGCAGTTAGAGAACTAGCCATTAGACTACTTAACCTCCACATTTCTAACATAAAGTGAGTTTTGATCTTGATGACTATACTAGCAATGGGAACCCTGGTTCTTCGCTGTCAGCTACATATATTTTGTGTTATATCTTCTGGTTTTTACTTAGAAGAAAACGCCAGAGTGTTGGTCAATCTTAGTGAAATTACCAGGGCATGGGAAGGATTAATGGAAGGTAAAGGAGGAACGTCCTAGTCTGTGTGGTCCTAGTCTATCTGTTCCATAAGCAGCTTTCTAGTGAACTCCCTTTTATTCAACCTCTTCATTACACCATCATCCAGTACTGCAGACACTAAGACTGAACTCTTTCTAGACTTCATTCACCGGAGCCCCCTCCTGCATAACTTTGTCTCCCACATCTTTTTGTTTTTTAAGCTGGAGTCTCACTCCATCACCCAGGCTGGAGTGCAGTGGCATGCTCCAGGCCACCCCAGCGTTGACCTGCTGGGCTCAGGCGATTATTCCATCTCAGTCTTCCAAGTAGCCAAAACTACAGGTGCGTGCTACCACGCCCAGCTGATTTTTGATTTATTATAGAGATGAGGTCTCACCAAGTTGCTAGGCCTGGTCTCGAACCCTCAGGCTCAGGTGATCCCAAAAGTGCTGGGATTATAGGCTGAGCCACTGAACCTGGCCATCTCCCACATCATGTTAATCTTATTTTATTTTTAAAAATCGATTAGTCTTCTATCAAGTTTCAGTCTTAAGTATGTTGAAATATCTTTGATACTCATGAACCCCTTTTGTTCTTTATGCTGCTACTGTGGGCTTAATTTTTTCTCTTTGTAATTCATTGCTATTATATTAATGGGACCTTGAAATAAAGGAAAGAGAAGTATGTGTTCTTGTAAAACATCTTTAACTGCCAATTCCTATCAATTAGTTTATTAATACATTGATATTGCTAAATTGAATAAAATCACAATTTTTTTCTCTTAGTATATATGTATAATAAAAGGGATGCTTTACTATTCATTTTTAAAATGACTATTAAGGGCCGGGTTCGGTGGCTCAGACTGTTATCCCAGCACTTTGGGAGGCTGAGGCGAGTGGATTGCCTGAGCCCGTGGGTTCAAGACCAGCCCCAGCAACTTGGCGAAACCTAGTCTACAATAAATAAAAGAAAAATTAGCCAAGTATGGTAGCGTGTGCCTGTAGTTTCAGCTACTTGAAAGGCTACTTGCCAGACTGAGGCAGAAGAATCATAGGAGCCTAGTGGGTTGACGCTGGGATGGCTGTGAGCATGCCACTGCACTCTAGCCTGGGTGACAGAATGAGACTCCAACTCAAAAAAATAAAATAAAATAAAAAATAAAATAAACTAACATCTATTAAGAATTATAAATTAAGAATCATGTTAGATCAACTTTATAGGTTAAGATAAATTTTAATCCAGAATGCTACTAAGAACCTAAATTGGATCTAGGACTCCATTAAAAAAGTTACCATATTCTAAAAATATTATGCCATAACTAATGAAAATAATCATAGTAATGTCTATATACAAGAGATTAAATATATATTCTCCAAAGTTGAACCAAGTGTGGTTTTCCTTCTTCTGCTTTTCTTGATACAATTTTCAATATGCCAATGAAAATGCATATGCTTAAGTCATATAAAAATATACTTAGCTCAATCTTAGGGACACATAGTTAAACATTCTATATTTAGAATATATAGACTATTAACTAATAGTAACACTGACTTGCATGCTTTTATAATGCAAGGCAATGGACTGAACATTTCACAAACCTGAGATTACATAAGGTTGACAACTCCGCATGGTAGGTAAAATACCCTCTTTTTACAAATGAGGAAACCTAGTCTTACACTTGCTAAGAAATTATATTGTCAGGGCTCCAATGGTAAGGATTCTGCAATTGCCCAGCTTTGGCATCTATGGGGAGAAAATTTGGGGGATTGGGTGACTCTTGAAATCTATTAAGGCCAGGTTGAAAGGAAAAAATGGGGCAGCAGGAACTTGAGGGCAAGCTCTGACTCCCCTTTTTGGGTTGTGGCCACCCCTAAGCCAAGATTCTAGAAGAAGAAGCAGGGCATCGTCTAGGCCACTGGTGATATCATGTAATTGATAACTGATGGCCTAGGCAGACCATCCAACATAGAACTCTTAAAGCTATGCATGCAAACTTTCTGAGCAAACAACAAAAACATAAATTGGAAAAGCTGAAAACACTGACCTTGCTGACATAGGGGCTGACCCAGACCTGCAGAGCAGCCTAGAAACAAACCATCCCAAACTACTCTGAACACACTGACTCTCCCATCCACACCCACACCCATCATCCTTGAATCATCCCCTGGTTTACCTGTATCACTCAGGCTTCCAAAAACAATAAAAAAGTAATCTGGACACACATCATCTGTCAGATGCTCTGCTACATAAATTACCAGGTTCATCTGGGACACTTTTTGTATTCTTATTCCAGCCAGCACCCAGGGGTCATTTGAAAAGAACAACAGGCTGGGTGTGGTGGCTCACACGTATAATCCCAAAACTTTGGGAAGCCTAGGTGAAAGGGTTGCCTGAGCCCACAGGTTCAAGACCAGTCTGGGCAACTTGGCGAGACCTCATCTCTACAACAAATCAAAAAAGAAAAGAAAAGAAAAGAAAACAAATTAGCCAGTCGTGGTGGCATGCAGCAACTTGGAAGGCTGAGGTGGAAGGATTGCCTAAGCTCAGCAAGTCGAGGCTGAGGTGGCTGTGAGCATACTACTGTACTCCAGCCTGGGCGAAAGGGTGAAACTCTGACTCTAAAAATAAATAAATAAATAAAATAAAAGCACAACAGTACATTTATAGTCTCATGATGGGTGAAAATGATTATATTTTTAAATATGCATGTATTTCTGAAAATTATATTACTTAATTTATGTGAAAATATTCTTACATTTTCTAAAACGTACTCTAAAATGTGCTAATTGTCATATTTCAAATTAGCATATTTTCATAATGCCTATAAGAATTTTAATAATTTTGGCTGCTATAAGAATCAATTTTTTACTTTTTAATTTAAAAAAATTTTAAATTCAGAAGGTGCATATGCATATTTATTGTATGGACATATTGTGTAGTAGTGGGTACTGGTTCTCAGGTGGCCTATTCTCCAGATATATTTGTTAGCAGAACTGTTTATACCTTTCAAAACATGTATATAATCATGTGTTGCTCTCTTGAACTTTTATTCTTTTTTTTAACTTATTTTTTATTTTAAAATTAGGGGTACAGTTAAGGGTTAGGTATACAAATATGCATCGTTCAGGCACCCTTGTTGATAAGGGGTTTCTCTCTATCCCCAGACAGATATTGAATACTGTTAATCCCACTTCCCTTCCCTTCCCTACCCCCCATAGCTTCCCACCACTGTCAATCCTTTTCTTATAGTGTTATGATAGATATTAAAGGTCCACTATGTGAGTGAGAACATGTGATACTCAGATCTTTGTTTCTGTGAGAGATCACACAGTATTATAGACTCTAGTCCCATCCAGGTTGCTGCGAAATTCATGGTTTTGTTCTTTTTTATGGTTATGTAGTAGTCCATCATGTATATGTACCACAGTTGTTTAATCCAGTCCTCTTTTGATGGACAGCATGGCTGGTTCCAGGTTCTTGCTATTGTGAAAAATACTGCGATAAACATACATGTGCTGGTATCTTTTTGATAGAGTGATTTGAGTTTTTCAGGGTACATTTCCAGTAAGGAAATTGTGGGGTCATATGGGAGGTCGATAGTTACAGATTTTAGGAATCGCCACACTGCTTTCCACAGAGGTTGCACTAGTTTACACTCCCACCAACAGTGAAGAAGTGTTCCCTTTTCACCACACCCTCTCCAGCAACTGTTATTTTTTTGAGTTATTAATAATGGCCATTCTGACTGGAGTTAGGTGGTATCTCGATGTAGTTTTAATTTGCATCTCCTTGATGATTAGTGATGATGAACATTTCTTCATGTGTCTGTTGGCCACTCAGAAGTCTTCCTTTGAGAAGTGTCTGTTCATATATTTTGCCCACTTTATAATGGACTTGTTTGTTTTTTTCTTTTCAGCACATTTGAGTTCCATGTAGATCCAAGATGTTAGGCCTTTGTCAGACCTGGAGTTGGCAAATACTGTTTCCCAGTCTGTAGGTTGTCTCCCTGCTCTCTTGATGGTTTCTTTGGCTTTGCAGAAGCTTGTCAGTTTAATGAGTCCCACTTGTCTATCTTATCTCTTATAGCCCATGCATTTCAGGTTTTGTTCAGGAATTGGATGCCAGTTCCAATTTCCCTCAGGGTGTGTCCTACATTTTCTAAGGTTCTTATGGTTTGAGGTTTTACATTTAGGTCTCTGATCCACTTAGAGTTACTTTTTGTGTATGGGGATAGATAGGGATCTGTGTGGTCAGCCAGTTTTCCCAGCACCATTTACTGAAGAGATTCTCCTCTCCCCAGTGGTAGGTAGTGGAGGCTTTGTTGAAGATGAGTTGGTTGAGAAATTGAGGTTTTGCTTCTGGAATCTCAATTCTATTCCATTGGTCTGTATGTCTGTTCCCGTACCAATACCAAACTGCTTTGATAATTGTAGCTTTATAGTAAAGTTTGAAGTTTGGTAGTGTGATAACTCCTGGTTTTTTTTTTTTTTGCTGAGGATTGTTCTGGCTATTCTTGGTCATTTGTGTTTCCAAATAAATTCTTGTATTGTTTTTTTCTAGCTCTGAGAAGAATGTTGCTGGTAATTTGATGGGTATTGCATTAAATCTGTAGATTGCCTTAGGTGAGATGGATATCTTCATAATGTTGATTCTTCCAATTCATGAGTATGGAATATTTTTCCACTTGTTTGTGTCATCTTTGATTTCTTTGAGCAGTGTTTTGTAGTTTTCATTGCAAAGGTCTTTCACATCTCTGGTTAGGAAGATGCCAAGGCATTTCATTTTTTTAAATATGGCTATTGTGAATGGGATTCTGCTTTATATTTGGGTTTCTGTTTGTTTATTATTGGTGTAAAGAGATGTGATTGTCTTTTGCACATTTATTTTATACCCTGAGACTTTGCTAAAGTCCTTTATCAGTGCAAGGAGGCTTTTGAGAGATCCTCTTGGGTTTTCAAGGTATATAATCATGTTGTCTGCAAAGAGAGATAACTTGACTTCCTCTTTTCCTATTTGGATACCCCTGATTGCCTTCTCTTTTCTGATCACTCTAGCCAGGACTTCCAATACTATATTGAACAGGAGGGGTAAGAGTGGGCATCCTTGTCTTGTTCAAGTTTTCAGGGGAAATTGTTCCAATTTTTGTCTGTTTAGGAGTATGCTGGCTGTGGGTTTCTCGTAGATGGCTTTAACTATTTTGAGGTATGTTCCATGTATGCCTAGATACTTGAGGGTTTTTAATCAAGAAGGGGTGCTGGATTTTATCAAAAGCTTTTTCTGCATCTAATGATATAATCATGTGGTTTTTGTTCTGACAGCTGTTGATGTATTTAATTACATTTATTGTCTTGCGAATGTTGAACCAGCCTTGCGTCCCAGGGATAAAGCCTACTTGGTCACGATGGATGATTTTTGAGATGTGTTGCCAAATCTGGGTTGCTAGGATCTTGTTGAGAATTTTGGCATCTATATTGATCAAAGATATTGGTTTGTGGTTCTTTTTCTTTGTTGGGTCTTTACCTGGCTTGGGTAACAATGAGATATTAGCTTCATAAAATGATTTGGGGAGGGTTCCATCTTTCTCAATCGCCTGGAATACTTTCAGTAGGATTGGTGTCAGCTCCTCCTTAAATGTCTTATAGAATTCTGCTGGAAAGCCATCTGGTCCAGGGCTTTTATTTTTGTAGGTAATTTTCTTATTACATAGTCAATTTCCTTGATTGTTATTCATCTTTTTAGGGTCTCGATTTCTTCTTGTTTCAACTTAGGCAGGTTGTGTGATATCAGAAAGTCTTCCATTTCCTTAAGGTTTTCAAGTTTGTTTCCATACATGTGTATATAGTAGTATCTAATGAACTTTTGTATTCCTTCGGGGTCAGATGTGACTTCATCTTTTGTGTTTCTGATTGTATTTATTTGGGTTTTTTCTCTCTTTTTCTTGGTCAGTCTAGCTAGGGGACCATCAATCTTGTTTATCCTTTCAAAGAACCAGCATTTTGTTTCATTGATTGTTTTTTTTTGTATTATCTTTTTGTCTTCCATGTCTTGGATTTGGGCTTTTAATTTGGTGATCTGGATTCTTCCGCTGAAGTCAGGGTTTTGGTGGTCTTGCTTTTCCAGCTTTCTAAGGTGGCTTGTTAGGCTGTTAATTTGTGATCCCTCCATTTTCTTCATATGCATTTGTAGAGATATTTATTCCCCTCTTACTACAGTTTTCATGGCATCCCAGAGATTTTGGTAAGATGTCTCTTCATTTTCATTTGTTTCCAGGTATCTTTTAATCTCTGTTTTGATTTCATTGTTGACCCAGGAGTTGTTTAGCGTAATGCTATTTAGTGTCCATGTCTCTGTGCGCTTGGGGGGAACCTTGTTGGTGTTGATGATTATTTTTATTCTACTGTGTTCCAAGAAGGTGCATGATAACATTTCAATCTTTTGAAATTTGTTTATGCTTGATTTTTGCCAAGTATGTGGCCGATCTTAGAGTACATTCCATGCGGTGATGAGTAGAATGTATATTCTGTGGTCGTGGGTGGAGTGTTCTGTAGGTATCAATTAAGTCCATTTGGTCAAGAGTCACATTGAGGTTCCAGATCTCATTGCTGATTTTTTTTGTCCTGATGATCTGTCTAGAGTTGTGAGTGGGATATTAAAGTTCCCAGCTATGATAGTGTTAGAGTCAATATCTTTCTTGAGTTTTCCTAGAAGCTGCTTTATGAAAGTTGGTCCTCCTATGTTGGGTGCATATATGTTTAGGATAGATATTTTTTGTTGATGGAGAGAACCTTTTATCATTATGTAGTGGCCTTCTGTATCTTTTTTAATGTTTGATAGCTTAAAAGGTATTTTGTCTGAAATTAGGATAGCGACTCCTCCTTTCTTTTGCATTCTGTTCACCTGAAAATTTGTTTCCCATCCTCTTATTTTGAGTCTGTGCATGTCCTTTCTAGTGAGATGGGTCTCTTGTAGGCAGTATATTGTTGGCTGGTGATATTTTATCCATTTTGCCATTCTGTGTCTTTTCAGTGGTGCATTTATTCCATTCACATTCAGGCTAATTATTGAAATGTGAGAGTTGGTCCCTATCATAAAGTTCTTATAGAGTTGTTGTTGTTGTTCCTCTTTGTTTGTTGTCTTTCTTTTGGTTTTGGGGTTGGTTCATGTGCATTTTACTCTTTCCTATGTTCTTGTGAAGAATGTTTTTGGTTTTTTTTTCCTTTTCTTCTTTGTTTAGTACTTTCTTAAGTGTTTCTTGTAGAGGTGGTCTGATGGCAGCGTAAGTTCTTAGGGATTGGATATCTGGGAAAGTTTTTAATTCTCCCTCGCTGATGAAGCTTTGCTTGGATGGATAGGTTATTCTTGGTTGAATTGTTTATCTTTTAGAACTTTGAATATAGGGCTCCAAGTTCTCTTAGCCTGCAGGGTTTCTGTAGATAAATCTCTGCTATTCTAATTGGTCTTCCATGGCAGGTGATCTGGCCTTTTTCTCTTGCTGCCTTTAGGATTTTTTCTTTTAAACCTACTTTGTTTAGGTGAATTATTATGTGTCTGGGAGTTGGTCTTCTCATTTGTTCCCTTTCAGGGGTTCTCTGAATCTCTTGTGTTTAAATTTTCGCATCACTGATGAGATGAGGGAAATTTTCTTCAATAGTCTTATGGAATGTTTGTTCCAAGGTGGCCTCTGTTTCTCTTTTTGTTTCAGGAAGGCCAATTACTCTTAGGTTCTTTCTCATGAAGTAATCACTCATCTCTTGAAGGTTTTGTTCTATCTTTTAAAGCTTCTTTTCTATGATTTTGACAGTTTGGGTTTGTTCTATATTTTGGTCCTCAAGCGCTGAGATTCTTTCTTCTACTTGGCTAATTCTGCTTTCCATGCTTATCAGTTTGCTATTTATTTCATTCACAGTATTCTTTATTACTGTTATCTCAGTTATCAGCTCCCTCCTAGTTTCTTCTTGTCTCTCCTCAATTCTTTTTAATCTTTCCATTAATGTCTTGATGTCTAGGTTTGTAGTTTGAGACCAGTCATTCTGGGGGTTCTTCATTGTTTGCATTCTGAAGTTAGTTTTCTCAGTGTCTGCCCTCCCAGGGGTCTGGGAGAGACCCATATTCTTCTTTTGTTTTGTCTGCATTTGTGTACATTTTCTATCTCTCCCCCTGTCCCTCCCCCTTCTTTAATTCTGTTTTTCAGGGAAGGTGGGATTGTTTTTACTTTGTTTGTTCAATCTCCTGTTCTTCCTTATGAGGGTCCTCTGGCTTTGTTCACTTTTGAGGCTTGAGTGTGGGTGGGGGACTGTACTGTTTGCAGTTTTGAGGTTTAATTGAGGGGGCAGCTGTGGTCCAGAATCTATCTCCTGATCCCAGTGTCCACCAATAGGTGTATGGGCACAATGGAACCTATTTCCCACTGCCATACACTCTGTCCATGCAGTGGGGTGTAGGTTTGGACCCTGGAACAAAAGGAGGTACAAAAAAGGAAAATAATGAAAGAGGGGGGGTCAAGAGGAAGTAAGAAAGAGAGAAGAGTGAGAGGGAAAACAGGCATGCATACAAATAACAGGTGAGAAAGAGACACAAGGCCTGATAAGAGTGGAAAAACAGACACACAAACAAAATTCCCTAAAACATACTGGTAACCACACAAAGACAGTTCAAAAAAATCATGCCTTTTGGTGCATTTTTCCCCAACACAAACAGGTAGTCTAAATAAAAAAGCAAACAAAAGTGAGCAAAACAAACATTCAAAATGATAAACTCAAAAGTCAAAATAAGAAACCAGACTAGCTCTGGAATCTTTCCTGAGTGTCTAAAGTCTCTTCAGTTCTGATCTCTAGCCTCTCCCCTTTTCTTTCATTGCAGGCAGATATATTTTCTCCCAGTTTTGGTTTGTTCCTTTAGCTTTCTGCCTGAGAGGTCTGTGATGCTAAGTTGCTTGTATCTGATTCAGCATAAGGGAGAGGCTTTTGTCTCCTGTTTAGTGACGTTACCTTAGAAACCAAGGTGGAGGCTGCTTGGAAGTGGGTGGGGCAATGCAAATCTCTGCCTGGAAAATGACTGAGGTGGGCAACTCCTCTTTCATGGAGCCTTTTTCTCCACCTGTCCTTTCTCTCCACTCATCCGGGTCTGTGGGCGATCCATTATGATGGTCTGTGGTGGCGTGTGAGGCACCGGGGATCAGTGGCACAGCTGGGTGCAAGATCTGGTGTGTCACCAGTGGCCTGGGTAAGAAGGAAGCTGGGAGTTCCCTCTTCTGGAGCTGAGAGCTGAGAGCGGCTGTTCAGCACCTCCTTAAGATATACTGTTCCCTTATACAATGGGGTTGCCCACTGGGTGCCTCAGCCAAAGTGTGACCGGAGCTCCAAAGGGCAGGTGGTGTGTGGTGACAGCAGCTTTGGGCCCCACACAGAGCACTTCAGCCAGAAATGGAACTGGTATCTCTGAGTGGTGGGCACGTAAAGCATCCCTGGGAGACAGCAGCTTGATATAGGGCTGGGTGGGGGCCCAGAACCCCAGGGTGGGGAGCAGAACTCTGAGGAGTGAGCACTGGGCTGCTGGGCTGGGACCCCAGCCAGGGTGGGAGCTGGCAGTGGCTGAGTGCTGGGCAGATAAGTGTAGCCAGCAAGGGAACCCATATCTCCACTAGGGGGTATCCAAGGGTCTTCTTGGTGGCAGCTTGGTGCCAGGTGAGATGTTGTAGCCAGGGACTGAGCTGGAATCCCTGCATGGCCGGGGCTGGGGCTGCCTATAGTGGAGGAGCAGCAGCCGGGGGGGGGCACAATACTCAGCCTTGTGTGAGACCAAGGGTCTCTGGGCCTCAGACTGATGCAGCTGGTGGTGGGCAGGGGGGTGGGGGAAGAAAAGTAAGAGTCTTTTTGGGAACTCATGTTAGGAGAATCTCACAGTTCCACCTATGCTGTTGCCATCTTACTGGAACTCTCCTTGAACTTTTATTCTTTTGTTTATTTTTATTTTTTATATTTTAGTTGGAGTCTCACTCTGTCCCCAATGTTGGAATGCAGTGGCATGCTCATGGCCACCTCAGCCTCTACCTGTGGGACTCAGGTAATCCTTCCACCTCAGTTTTACAAGTAGCTGGAACCATAGACATGTGCCACCATGCCTGGCTGATTTTTTTATTTATTGTAGGGATGAGGTCTCACTATGTTACTCAGGCTGGTCCTGAACCCCTAAGTTCAGGTAATTCTCTGATCTGCCTCCCAAAGTACTGGGATTACAGTTGTGAGTCACCTTACCCAGCTAGCTTTTATTATTTTGTATTTAGAAAAAAAAACTATACATTATATTTGAAATATAAAATATAACTCAGAATTAAAAGAGGATGAATCATTGATACACAGCCAATAAAAAGGCAAAAAAAGTTTACATACACACTGTACCAATGTCAATTTCCTGGATTTGATATTGTATTATAATTATGCAAAATAATGTAATCATTGAAGAAAACTGGGCATATAGTACACAGGACTACACAGTACTATCTTTACAACTTCTTGTACATCTACAGTCACTCAAAATAAAATTTAAAAAGAAAATATTTGAAACAAATATTTAACTATAAAAATATGGTGGCTTAAAATAAAACAAATTTATTCTCACTTAGTTTTAGAGGCCAAAAGTTCAAAATCAGTTTCACAGGATTAATATATCAAGGTACCACAGGATTGGTCCCTTCCAGGGGATCTGAGGAAGATTTCTCTTTCTGCCTTTTCTGGCTTCTTGAGATTGCCTGCATTCTTTAGCTTGAGACACCTCTGTTCACATCAATCCAAACTCTTGCTTTTGTTGTCATATTTCTTAATTTTTTCTTTTGAGTTGGAGTCTCACTCTGTCACCCAGACTGTGCCACTCCCAGCCACCACACCCTTGACCTGCTGGGCTCCGGAGATCCTTCTGCCTCAGCCTTCCAAGTAGCTGGAACTACAGGCGCGCACTACCACACCTGGCTATTTTTTTAAAAATTTATTTGTTGTAGATGAGGGCTCGCCAAGTTGCCCAGGCAGGTCTCGAACCCGCAGGCTCAGGCAATCCACTCACCTGAGCCTCCCAAAGGCATGGGATTACAGGCTGAGCCACTGAGCCCGGCTTTACTTTTTATTTTAAACTTCTTGTGGCTTTCTTACAAGAATATTTATGATTGCATTGGTTATATTGTGCTCCACCTGGATAATCCATGATACTCCTGCCATCTAAAGATCCTTAATTTAACCACATTTATAAAATCCCTTTTTTCATATAAGGTAATATTTTCCTGTCACAGAGATCAGACCATGGCTGTCTGTGGGGGACATTATACTACCTAACACAGTAAACTTCTTAGAAAGTTATTGCAGAAGTCCAAGTCAAACCAGTAAAAAGTGTGGTATATATACACACCATGGAATACCACACAGCCATAAAAAAAAACAAAATCATGTCCTCTGCAGCAACATGGATGGAACTGGAGATCATCATCCTAAGTGAACTGACTCAGAAACAGAAAACAAAACCCTGCATTTTCTTTCTCATAGGTGGGAGCTAAATGATCACAAAGATGGAAATAATAGACACATCAATAAGGGATGGGAGTTTGAGGTTCAGAAACACCCTACACAGCACAATGTTCACTATCTAGGGAATGGGTCACCTGAGACCAAATCCCTGCTAAAATGGCTATTAGTGACCTAACCAAGGTGACTCCATTGTATGGAAGTTCTTCCACATTGTCTCCATGTAACTGCCCTAACCATCCCAGTAAACAGTATACTACATCTTGTTGGCAGAACTCCAGGGACTTTCCAGTCACCATCTGTGCCCAGGACACAAAGTTAACTGAAACTCCTTAACAGTCAAAATTTGCTAGTTTATGGTTGCTAAATTGCTAGTTTCTAAGTTGCTAGGTTATGGTTGCTAAGTTGCTATATATCCTTGCAGTTTTTGCCTTTATAAACCTCTTGCTTGCTTCATTTGGGGTCGAGAGTTTTTTATGGTATTAGCCTGCTCTTGACCACCAGCAATAAAGGACTTGAAACTTCGACTCTCAGTGTGTTGGAGACTCCTTTCTCACAGTTCAGCTATAACACTGCCACCACATAATATGTCTATATAATGATTGCATGTGTATCCTATGAATCTCAAATTAAAAATAAAATGTAAAAAAAAATGTAGGTGGCTTGGAATAGAAGATAGCAGAAGAGGTAGGGGTTTATTCAGAATACATTATCTTTGGAATGTGGAGTAGATCTATTGACAACTAGGTTATAGATGTTGATGGAGAGTTACAGAGCAGTTAGGATACTGTAAATTTATTGACCTGAGCAACTAAATGATTGTAGGTGCCATTACATGAAATAGGTAGACTGGGGAGGATTCACAGGAGAGTATGTAACCCCAGATAGTTTGGGGGTATGCTAAATTTTATATTTTTACTGCACATCCAAACAGAATTAGCACTTGTTCACACAAATAATGAGTTCAAGGGAAAGGTCAGTGCTGGAGATATTAATGGTTTAGTTATTGTAATAATGATGTTAATGCCACGCCACCAGACAGGATGTAATTATCCTAAGCATGAATGCAGCAGATAGCAAAGAAGTCCAAGGACTAAGTCCTGGAATAGCCAAACTTCAAGAAATACGAATCTTGAAAGGAGAAGGAGGAGAAAGAAAACAACTAGTGATACAGGCTGCAACATGGATGCATCTCAAATATTCATTTGATTCTATTTATATAAAATTCTAGAAAATGTAACTAAATCTATATTGACAGAAAGTAGGTTAGTAATCCCAGGGGTAGTGTTTGACATGAGGGTAGTGATGGGAGCAAATTAATAAAAAAGGGTCACACAGAAACTTTTTAAGAGAAGAAATATTCACTTCCTTGATTGTGGTGATGAGTTTACAGTTGTTTAATGTTGTCAAAACTTATCAAATTGTGTATGTTATGTATCTTTTATTTATTGTATGTCAATCATACCTCAACAATCTCAAAAAATAAGTTTTAGAAAGTTTAAAAAGTAAGTATTTTCTGTACTCATAGAACTTCCAGTTGTTGTTCTATTTTTTGTTTTCTTTTCTAGCAAAAAAAAAAAAAGTGATTTTCCTCCCAAACTTTACATCTCAACTGCTTACAAACAACTCCCATCCCAAAATTTAAAAATACACTTTTTAAAATTGTACTGGTCACACATATGCACTGTGCATTAATTAAAGTTACATGCAAGCAAACACATTATTTTTAGTAAGTTTATTATCTGGGGATGACTAACTTTAAGACTTTGTAGTGTTTCCTTCTATATACTTTTTACTGTGCTTAATAAATAATTTTGTCAGAATAAAACCCTTTATCACCTTAATCAAATCCATTCAAAAATTTTTCCATCACATTTCTGATTTCACTCTCCTCTAGGTTATCAGTGACTCCACGTTGTCAAATCTAATGGTGAATTTTCAGTTCTTAACTTACTCAAACTTTTAGAGTCATTTGGCACAACGAATCACCCTCTTCTTGCAGTTTCTTCTACATTTAGTTCCTGGAACATCATATACTACTGGTTTACCTTTCCCTTGCTCAAGAATTGCCACACTGCTTTCCCCAGAGGTTGCACTAGTTTACACTCCCACCAACAGTGTAGAAGTGTTCCGTTTTTGCCACACCCTCTCCAGCAGCTATTTTTTGAGTTGTTGATAATTGCCATTCTGACAGGAGTTAGGTGGTATCTCGGTGTGGTTTTGATTTGCATCTCCCTGATGATTAGTGAGGTTGAATATTTCTTCATGTGTCTGTTGGCTGCTCGAATGTCTTCCTTTGTGAAGTGTCTGTTCATATCTTTTGCCCATTTTAAAATGGGTTTTTTAAAAAAAATTTTTTTCAGCACGTTTGAGTTCCTTGTAGATCCAAGATGTTACGCCTTTGTCAGACCTGGTGTTGGCAAATATTTTTTCCCAGTCTGTAGGCTGTCTCCCTGCTCTCTTGATAGTTTCTTTGGCTTTGCAGAAGCTTATCAGTTTAATGAGGTCCCACTTGTCTATCTTCTCTCTTATGACCTGGGGATTTCGCGTTTTGTTCAGGAATTGGATGCCAGTTCCGATTTCCATGAGGGTATGTCCTTTATTTTCTAAGGTTCTTACGGTTTGAGGTTTTACATTTAGGTCTGGGATCCATTTGGAGTTAATTTTTGTGTATGGGGATAGATAGGGATCTGTGTGGTAAGCCAGTTTTCCCAGCACCATTTACTGAATAGGTTCTCCTCTCCCCAGTGGTAGGTGGTGGAGGCTTTGTCGAGGATGAATTGACTGAGAAATTGAGGTTTTGTTTCTGGAATCTCAATTCTAGTCCATTGATCTATATGCCTGTTCCTATACCAATACCAAGCTGTTTTGATGATTATAGCTTTATAGTAAAGTTTGAAGTCTGGTAATGTGATACTACCTGCTTTGTTTTTTTTTTTTTTTTTTTTGCTGAGGACTGTTCTGGCTATTCTTGGACATTTGTATTTCCATATGAATTCCTGTAATGTTTTTTTCTAGGTCTGAGAAGAATGTTGCTGGTATTTTGATGGGTATTTCATTGAATTTGTAGATTGCCTTAGGTAAGATGGACATCTTCACAATGTTGATTCTTCCAATCCATGAGCATGGGATATTTTTCCACTTGTTTGTGTCATCTTTGATTTCTCTGAGCAGTGTTTTGTAGTTTTCATTGTAAAAGTCTTTCACATCTCTGGTTAGGAAGATGCTAAGGTATTTCACTTTTTTTGTGACTATTGTGAATGGAATTGTGGTTTTTATTTGGGTTTCTGTTTGTTTATTATTGGTGTAAAGAAATGCGATTGTCTTTTGCGCTTTTATTTTGTATCCTGAGACTTTGCCAAAGGCCTTTATCAGTGTAAGGAGGTTTTTGACAGATTCTCTTGGGTTTTCAATGTACACAATCATATCGTCTGCAAAGAGAGATAACTTGACTTTCTCTTTTCCTATTTGGATACCCCTCATTGCCTTCTCTTCTCTGACAGCTTGAGCCAGGACTTCCAATACTATGTTGAACAGGAGGGGTGAGAATGGGCATCCTTGTCTTGTTCCAGTTTTCAGGGGAAATTGTTCCAATATTTGTCTGTTTAGGAGTATGCTGGCTGTGGGTTTCTCATAGACGGCTTTTACTATTTGAGGTATGTTCCCCGTATGCCTAGAGGTTCAAGGGTTTTTATCAAGAAGGGGTGCTGGATTTTATCAAAAGCTTTGTCTGCATCTAATGATATAATCATGTGGTTTTTGTTTTGACATCTGTTGATGTATTTAATTACATTTATGGTTTTACAAATGTTGAACCAGCCTTGCATCCCAGATATGAAGCTTACTTGGTCTTGATAGATGATTTTTGAGATGTATTGTTGAATCTGGTTTGCTAGGATCTTGTTGAGAATTTTAGCATCTGTGTTCATCAAAGATATTGGCCTGTAGTTCTCTTTCTTTTTAGGATCTCTACCTGGCTTGGGTATCAATGTAATTTTGGCTTCATAAATTGATTTGGGGGGAGTTCCATCTTTTTCAATTGCCTGGAATACCTTCAGTAGGATTGGTATCAAATCCTCCTTAAATGTCTTGTAGAATTCTGCTGGAAAGCCATCTGGGCCAGGGTTGTTTTTTTTTTTTTTGTAGGTAGTTTTCTTATTACATAGTTGATTTCCTTGATTGTTATTGGTCTATTTAGGGTCTCAATTTCTTCTTGTTCCAACCTAGGTAGGTTGTGTGATGTCAGAAAGTTCTCCATTTCCTTAAGGTTTTCAAGTTTGTTTCCACAGGAGTGTACGTAGTAGTCTCTAATGATCTTTTGTATTTCTTCAAGGTCAGATGTGACTTCATCTTTTGTGTTTCTGATTGTTCTTATTTAGGTTTTTTCTCTTTTTCTTGTCCATTTATGTGGTCGATCTTAGAATACGTTCCATGCAGTGATGAGTAGAATGTGTATGCTGTGGTCTTTGGATGGAGTGTTCTGTAGGTATCAATTTGATCCAGAGTCACATTGAGACCATTTGATCCAGAGTCACATTGAGTTTCTGGATCTACTTGCTGATTTTTTGTGCTGATGATCTGTCTAGGGTTGTGAGTGGGGTATTAAAGTCCCCAGTTATGATTGTGTTAGAGTCAATATCTTTATTTAGTTTTCCTAGAAGTTGCTTTATGAAAGTTGGCACACCTATGTTGGGTGCACATATGTTTAGCATAGATATTTCTTGTTGATGGAGTGAACATTTTATCATTATGTAGTGGCCCTCTTTATCTTTTTAAATTTTTGATAGCTTAAATGGTATTTCATCTGAAATTAGGATCACGACTCCTCCTTTCTTTTGTGTTCCATTCGCCTGAAAATTTGTTTCCCATCCTCTTACTTTGAATCTGTGTATGTCCTTTCTAGTAAGATGGGTCTCTTGAAGGCAGTATATTGTTGCCTGGTAATATTTTATCCATATTGCCATCCTATGTCTTTTCAGTGGTGCATTTAGTCCATTCACATTCAGACTAATTGAAATGTGAGAGTTCGTCCCTATCATAGAGTTCTTATAGAGCTGTTGTTCTTCCATTTGATTTTTTTGTCTTTGCTTTGGTTTTCAGGTTGGTTCATGTATGTTTTATTCTTTTTCCTGTACTCTTGTGAAGAACGTTGTTCTTTTTTCCTTTTCTTCTGTGTTTAGTACTTTCTTAAGTATTTCATGTAGAGGTGGTTTGGTGGCAGCGTAAGTTCTGAGGGATTAGATATCTGGGAAAGATTTTAATGCTCCCTCGCTGATGAAGCTTAGCTTAGCCAGGTAGGTTAATCTTGGTTGAAATTGTTTATCTTTTACAACTTTGAAGATAAGGCTCCAAGCTCTCCTAGCCTGCAGGGTTTCTGTAGATAAATCTGCTGCTATTCTAATTGGTCTTCCATGGTAGGTGATCTGGCTTTTTTCTCTTGCTGCCTTTAGGATTTTTTCTTTTATGCCTACTTTGTTTAGGCAAATTATTATGTTTCTAGGAATTAGCCTACTCATTTGTTGTCTTGCAGGGCTTCTCTGAATCTCTTGTGTTTGAATTTTTGCATCACTGATTAGATAAGGGAAGTTTTCTTGAACGATCTCATGGAAAGTTTGTTTCAGTGTGGTCTCTGTCTGTCTTTCTGCCTCAGGAAGGCCAATTACTCTTAGGTTCGGTCTCTTGAAGTAATCGCTCATCTCTTGAAGGTTTTGTTCTGTCTTTTTGAGCTTATTTTCTGTGGTTTTAAGAGTTTGGGTTAGTTTTATATTTTGGTTCTCAAGCTCTGAGATTCTTTCTTCTGCTTGGGTAATTCTGCTTTCCATTCTTATTAGTTTGTTATTTATTTCATTCACAGTATTCTTATTACTGCTATCTCAGTTATCAACTCTTTCCTAGTTTCTTCTTGTCTCTCCTCAATTCTTTTTAATCTCTCCATTAATGTCTTGATATCTAGGTTTGTAGTTTGAGATCCTTCATTCTGGGGGTTCTTCTTTGTCTGCATTCTGACATCAGTTTACTCAGTGTCTGCCCTCCCAGGGGTATGGGAGAGACCCATACTCTTCTTTTGGTTTTTGTTCATTTGTGTAAATTTTTCTCTCTCTTCCCCTTTCCTTCCCCTTCTTAAATTCTGTTTTTGAGGGAAGGTGGGGTTGCTTTTGTTTCACTTCTGCAATATCCTGT
>NW_007259684.1:8797-107536 GCF_000164805.1 Carlito syrichta | reverse complement strand
AGGGGGGATCAATAGGAAGTTAGAAAGAGAGAAGAGCAAGAGGGAAAACAGACATACATACCAACTATCAGGTGAGAAAGAGACACAAGGCTGGAGAGAAGTCAAAAAAGACATGTAAAAAAGATTCCCTAAAGAATACTGATAGCTACACAGAGACAGACCAATAAAATCATGAAACAATGTAAGTCAGAAGGCAAATAACAAAAGTGAAAAAAAAACTGTCACAATGATAAAATAATAAGTCAAAATAAGAGATCAGACTAATGTCATTTCAGCTCTGATCTCCGGCCTCTCCCCTTTGTTTTTCATTGCAGGCTGCTAGATTTACTTGCAGTTTGAGTTTTTTTTGGGAGTTGCTTTTGTCTGATTCAGCATAGGGGTGGGACTTTGTCTCCTGTTTAGTGACGTTTCCTTAGGAACCAAAGTGGAGGTTGTTGGTAGGTAGGCGGGGCAATGGAAATCTCTGCCTGGAGATCAGCAGAAGCAGATTCTCTTTCGTAGATCCATTTCAAAAGCACTTGTCTGGGTCCCCAAGCTTGGGGTCACACACTGAGTGCCTCAGCCAAGGTGGGCCCGGAGCTTCAGATCTCCAATGCTCCAACGGGCAGGTGGTGAGTGGTGAGAGTGGCCCTGGGCCCTCCACAGGGTACTTCAGCCAGGAATGGGACTGGTGTCTCTGAGGGGCGGGCACTCAGAGCCTCCCTGAGTGACTGGTGGCTTGGTGCTGGATGCTGAGCTAGAGACAAAGTAACCAGGGAGGGAGCTGAGACCTAAGACTCCCACACAGGCGGGAGTCACATATCATGGAACAGCAGCAGCAGGGGGCCGCAATATCCGGCCCTGCGTGGGACCAAAGGTCCCTGGGCCTCAGACGAGCCCGGCTGGTGGTGGGCTGGGGGATGGGGGAAGAAAAGTAAGAGTCTTTTTTGGGAACTCACGTTTGGAGAATCTCACAAGCCCACTTATGCTGTGGCCATCTTACCCAGTATCATCTGTAATTTCTTAATAGTTTTTTCACAAAACAAAAGTTTTTAAATTTACTAATATGCTTTCCTTATAGATTGTGTTTTTGATGCTGTAGAGGAAAACCTTAGTTTGCTGAAGATCACAGGTTTTCTTTTATATGTATTTTTAAGAAGTTTTCTAGCTTTAGTCTTGTAGTTCATTCTGTAATCCATTGGAGCTAAATTTGTAAGGGTACGGTATATACCCAAGTTTAATTTTTTAATGTGGATACCAATTGTTTCACCACCATTTAAAAATATTATTTCTTCACTGAATTTTTTTGAAAATTTTGTCAAAAAAAAAAATCAGTTGTCCATATAGCAATGGGTCTAATTCTACTCTCTATTCTGTTTCATTGATCTGTGTGTCTATAGGGCAATATCATAGTCTCAATTAATATTGTTTTTAATGTTTTCAAATAAAGTAGTATTAGTTCTCAATCTTTTTTTGAAATTGCTTTATCATCTATTCTACTTCCTTAAAATTTGCATATGAATTTTAAAATTTTTTTTAAAATTATTTTTTAAAAGGTTCACTGAATTTTGTTAGAAATGTACTGAATCTCTAAATCAATTTTGGGAGAACTGCCATGTACTAATACCAAGTCTTCTGACTTAAGACAATGATATACATCTTTATTTATTTAGGTATTTTTAAATTTTCTCAGCAATGTTTTGCAGTTCTCTGTTTGCAGGTCTTTGTATATTTCCTGGTGCTATGCAAGCCCTGACACTCTTCCTTCTAATTCTCTTGGATACCCCTTTTCTACATCTTCAGTCCTTGGGGCATTTCTTCACATGCTTGCACAGCTAAGTAATCAACAAGGAAGCTCTACTGAGACCAACCCCTCTCTTAGGAATTATCTCCCTGTGTATCTCTCTTCTCTGTCCTGTGAATTTTTTCTTCCTTGGTGTTTCTCAACTCTCACCTCCAACTCCTGAATCTACTGGGTTCAGTCTTGATTCTTCTTTCTATGCTGTGCCCTGACACACTCTTAAAGAAAAAGGTCTTGTATAATTTGTTTCTCCTGTCTCAGTGATCAATATCTGTTGTTGCCTGATACACAATGTGGAAAAAATACTTTAATATATTTTATCCATAATATGATTGTTTTTGAAGGCTGGGAATCTACAATCTGCCATCTGCAAGCAAGACACCCTAGAGGGCTGGCATAGTTTCAGTTCAATTTCAGGAGAACCAATGGTATAAGTTTTAGTTCAAGTATAAAATAAAAACAATTTCCCAGGTCAAAAACTGTCAGGAAGAGAGTGGATTATTTCTTACCCTGCCTTTTATTCTACTTAGTCCTCCAATGGGTTGAATGAGGCCCACCAAGACTGAGTAGGGCAATCTGCTTGACCCAGTTTGCCAAATAAAATGTTGATCTCATCCGGAAACATCTCACAGGTATATTCATAATCATGTTTAACTAAATATCTGGGCACCCTGTGACCCAGTTAAGTTGACACATAAAATTAACCACTGCAAAAATTATTGCGTAGAAAAGATAAAGATTTCACAAAATTCAGAAGTTGGCCTTTATGAAACAATTAGCACTCACTCATTGCAATAGGAGTACAGGTCTAGGATATAGGCTTGGAGGATAAGAATAATATCTATGGATTGCTTCAATTTTCACAGTGATATAATAAGCAAATATATTGGTGGGCATTGGGAGTTACTTTTATTGAAACTTTGAGTAGAGAACAGATAACATGGACTGGTCTTAGAAAGTTAGAGAACAATCTGAGCACGGGAGCAAGAAAGGGTTGTGATAAAAATCAACTGAGGCTTATGGTCAAAAATTAAAGAGAAGACAGTCCCAATTTTCATGTAGTTTTTCTTACCATACTTAGCTGGTGCAGTTTTGGTGCAAAATGGATAGACAGTTCATATTTGATGAGCTGGGATTTTTCTAGGTGACTACAACAGATAGAGAGGGGTAAAGTAACTGAGGGCATTAGCAAGACAGTTTCCAAACTCTGACCTTAGAATACAATTTGAAGGAAAAGAAGTACAGGCGTTCCTCTTATGATGGGGCTACATACCAATAAACCCATTGTAAGTTGGAAATATTGTAAGTAAAAGTTAATTTAATACACCTAACCTTTTGAGAAATGACTATTCATATCTTTTGTCCACTTTTTGATAGGACTGCTTGTTGTTTTCCATTCAGCTCATTTGAGTTTCTCTTAGGCCTTTGTCAGAGATATAGTTGACAAATTTTTTTTTCCATTCTGTGAGCTGTCTCCCACTCTCTTGATGGTATCTTTTGCTTTGCAGAAGCTTTTCAGTTTGATGAGGTCACACTTGTCTAGCTTATCTCTTATGGCATGGACTTTAGGGTTTTGTCAAGGAATTAGTTGCCTATTCCAATTTCTGTAAGGGTGTCTCCTGCGTTTTCTAAGATTATTATAGTTTGAGGTTTTACGTTTAGGTCTTTGATCCAATTGGAGTTGATTTTTGTATATGGTGATAGGTAGGGGTCCTGTTTTAATCTTCGTCATGTGGTCAGCCAATTTTTTCAGCACTATTTACTGAATAATTTGTCCTCTCTCCAGTGGTTGTTGGTGGAGATTTTGTTGAAGATGAGTTGGTTGAGAAATTGAGGCTTTGTTTCCAGAATCTCTAGTCTGTTCTATTGGTCTATATGTCTGTTCTTGTACCAATACCAAGCTGTGTTGATTATTATAGCCTTATAATAAAGTTTTAAGTCTTTTCTGGCTATTCGCGATTGTTTATGTTTCCATATGAATTTCTGTATTGTCAATATTAGCAGCCAACAGATACATGAAAAAATGCTCAGCCTCACTAATCATCAAAGAAATGCAAATGAAAACCATACTGAGATACCACCTAACTCCAGTCAGGATGAACATTATTAATAACCCCAAAAACAAAAAAGCTGGAAAGGATGTGGATAAAAGGGAACACTTCCACACTGTTGGTGGTAGTGTAAACTAGTACAACCATTGTGGAAAACAGTGTCATGTTTTCTAAAAGATCTAAAAATCGACCTTCCAAATGACCCAGCAACCTCTCTTCCAGGAATATACCCAGAGGAACTCAAATCATTCTATACAAAAGATAGCTGTACATGCATGTTTATTGCAGCACTATTCACAATAGCAAAAACATGGACCCAAACATGCTGCCCATTGAAAATGGACTGGATAAAATAAAATGTGGTATGTATACACAATGGAATGTTACATAGCCAAAAAGACAGACAAAATTATGGACTTCTCTGCAACTTGGATGGATTTAGAGTCTCTTATACTCAGTGATCTATCACAGAAATAAAGAACTGAGCACCACATGTTCTCACTCATAAGTGAAAGCTGAACATTTATCATAATACTCCATGAAAGAGATTGGCAGTAGCACATCACTGCTAGGGGAGGTAGAGGGGTAAGTAAATACATTAATAAGGGTTCCTGATCCCAAACCAGGTGAAGTAAGGTCCAATGGGAGGCCAAAACTTCAGCTGTATGATGACCACTAAATTGTACCTAATCCCGAATTGTACCCCACATCTTTAAAACTAAAAAAATTAATAAAAAGAAATACACTTAAACTGCCAAACATCATAGTTTAGGCTAGCCTGCCTTAAAGTGCTCAGAACACTTACATTAGGCTATGGTTGGGCAAAATTATTTGGCAACATGGTCCACTGTAGAGTATCGATTCTTTACCCTCATGATGCTTTGGTTGTTGGAAAGCTACAGCTCACTGCTGTTGCCCAGTTTCAAGAGAGTATTATACTACGTATCAGTAGCCCTGGAAAGAATAAAAATTTTAAGTACAATTTCTATTAACTGCGTGTCACTTTTGCACCATCATAAAGTTTTTAAAAAGTCACAAATAGTGCTATCATAAATTAGGGACTGTTTGTATCAAAAGTGCGGTGACTTCAATGGATTAGTGGTTCCAGAGTAAAATAAATGTTATTGGAATTGGATTATTTGAGGAAAGAAATAAAGAAAGCAGATGTTAAAAACTGGTAATTTGCAGATGGTACTAGTACTGTGAATGACAGGGACTAGGGGCTAGTTGAGGGTATATAACTGTGGTGAGATACAAAATGTTACAGGTTGAATTGTGTCCTTTTCCCTTCAAGTTTATATTTTGAAGTCTTAATCCTCAACACCTTATTTAGAGATAGGGTCTTTATAGAGAAAATCAAAGGGCTTTATAGAGGTCATTAGTGCTGACCATAATCCAATATGACTGGTGTCCTTGTGAAAAGAGAAAATTTGGACACAGGGACATGAATAGAAGGAAGGCAATGTAAAGAGACAGAAAGAAGATGGTCTTTTACAATCCAAGGAGATAGTCCTGGAGCAGATCCTTTCCTCAAAGCCTCCAGAAGGAGCCAACCCTGCTGCCATTTTGGTTTTGGTTGGCCTTCAGAACTGTGAGATAATAAATTTCTGTTGTTTAAGTCACCCAGTCTGTGATATTTTGTTACAGTAGCCCTAGGGAACTAACACATATGGTGAGGGATAGGTGTAGCTGTTGGAACTGAAATTATATGGCACTGAAATTTGATTACTGAAATCTACTGGATTATTGGAAAAATCGAGAATGTTGATACAAATAGTGATAGAAAAATAAATCATCAAGTTGGTAAAATAATTTCCAGATAAATGACATTCACTTGGAAGATGATTAGTACCTGTCCCAAGATGAATCCACTGAAACTGGAGATTTTTATTTGAAATTTTTTGTTTTGCTTTCTTTTTAGAGAGAATAAAAAATAATGGTCTAGAAGAGGCAATCAGGAGGAAAGAAGAAAAAAAACCTCTATCTCCAGTGGCAGGCAGCTTGTAAGGAAAATGAATAGCCACTACTTCAGAGTGATATATGGGATCATAGTTCTGGGTTGTCAAGATTCAATTAGAGCAAGACATGAAGACACGGACAAGAAGATATCGAGTGCTGTATAGTAGCCTGATGGAGCAGTATTAACCCCTGTATCTAAAATTTGGATGTCAAGATGAATGATGTCACATATTCAAGAGATTATGAGAAGGTTTATTGCTAATATAATGGACTTTCTGTAGAGACCAGAATAGGCACCCAAGATCCAAGATTTGTACAGCTTTAGTGAAGGTAGAATGAGTGGCTTTGGTTTACATTGTGGATAGAAGTGGTGACTGGAGTGAGAGCTCCAGTGTTTGGGCTGGGCATCGCACGTCTCAGACTTCCATGCCAAGTAATGGAGTATCTGAACTTTCATGTTGTCTTATTAGATGTGGTGCAAAAGGATAAAAGGATGTATGAGACATGAAGGCAATCAGTAAACATGAAAAATGAAGTCAAACTACCACGACACTGATGATATATGGGGTTTTGTCATTGATAGGTCATGAGTTCTGAAGGGTACAGTAGAGCCTTTTCTGCAAGAGTCTAGTTTGAGCCAATTTGAGATATGTACTGACAGAACCATAAAAGATAAGACCATGAAAAATAAAAATGACCTGAAAAAACCTGAGCTTCTTGAGGTAACTGTGGTAAATTAAGATACAGAGCATATTGGGAATAGCCCTGATGGTATCTTGGAAGGAGGTGAATAATTAGTTCCAATTATGGCCACCACTGGGGAGCGATAATAATAATAGTAGCAGCAACTGCCATATAGCCAGTACTATTAAAATGATGCTTTTTTAAAATGTAAACAGCCTATGGAGGAATGTTTTCCCCCCTTTGTAGAGGTGAAAAAAATTTAGAATCAGAGAGATTATTTATCCATGGTTTTATAGCAGCAAATATCGGCTTTAGGAACCCAGACTAGGAATGTGTAATTTTAAAGGAGATACCCTTTCAATCACACTGTACTGCTTTTTTCAGTTGGGAGTAGCTAAATCTACCATAGCATTTCACCTAGTAATTTCTAGTCACTTAGTAGAGAGGCATCTAGGTTGAACAATTTGCTAATATTGATTTGATTCACCCAGGAAATTCTAGTCTGAAGAACTCAATATATTTTCAAAAATGTTTCTTGTTGTTCTCTAACTGATGCCAAAGCAACTGAATTAAAAGTGAAAAACACAATCACAATCCATCATCTCTAGATATTTTCATGTCATGTAGCTACTGACGTTGACAGCTAGCAGATCCACTCTTTGGATGGATACCTCCTCTAATTGTACATACAAAGTCAAGAGCTGATAATAAATCCTTCACTGCTTTCTATGGAAGGTTTCATTCTGCAGTGATTCCTCACATATTGACTTTAATTCCAGCTGAACTAAACTTGTCATGCAAAATTCTATTCTGTTTTACTTTTTGGTAGAAGAAAAATACTTCTAAACACCTTTATTTAATTTAATATATTTTTTAGTTGTAAACACCAGAGATGGATGTTGGCAATTTCAGAGTTAAGAGAGAAGGCCTATTGCACTCCATATGGAGTGAGTAGCATTGTCTCCAATGATGTATAATTGTTATGGTTTTGAGTTGACAGCTTGCTGAATCTGAATGAGCCGTAGCACTTTCAATGTATGCTGTCACTTTTAAAAACAGGTTTCATACATTTGAACCCATACACAGTGTGAAGTGGATAAAAATGATGCTATAAAAGCACTATAAAAAACACTTGATTAACTTAGTCACAAAAACAGTATAGAAAATCATGAGGCTCAAGTACATATTCAACTCTTTTAAAGTCAGGTTTTATTAAATATATTTAGACAATAGCCTAGGGAAAATAGCTAAGAGAATGTGAAAATCCCACAAGATTATTTAGTCAATATTGAGGGAGTAATTTTAAGAATTGTGCATAGAGTTATAAAAGAAAGTTGCCCCAAATGATGATGTATGACAGATTAAAAGTTAATTAACTTAAAAATCTAAAAATGCATGAAAATATTTGGAAGTGCATCTCCAGCTCAATAGAGATCTTTTTGAAATCTATAGCTATGTCTACTTTAATTTGCTGTTTCCTCTACAGTTTTTTGGTAAATTATCAATTAAAGATAATTATGAACATTTTTATAGTTTTATATATAGTAAAAGAATAATTATTATCTTTACCTAATAGTTTAGATAACCAAGGCTCAGAAATCAATAGATTTGCCAAAGATCACACAGCATTCTGAAACACAAATCACTTACTCTAAATTCTGTGTCTTCATCTGTATTACTCTATGGATTATAAAAGCTAAAATCTGTATTAAATATAAACATATTGTTGCTCTCACATAAAACAATTAATACACATTATATGTGATTACAGAATATTTTGTGTTTTGATTAACCAAGGGCAATATGACAATAAAGAATAGGCAACTCTTTAAAGAGACAAGAAAAAAAGACATCTCAAAGTCATTGCATATGCTGATTTATTTGGCATATAATTTATAATAATAAAACAGAAACCAAGCCGGGCCCGGTGGCTCAGCCTGTAAACCCGCGCCTTTGGGAGGCTGAGGTGAGTGGATTGCCTGAGCCCGCGGGTTCGAGACCCACCTGGGCAACTTGGCGAGACCTCATCTCTACAATAAATCAAAAAATCCCCCGGGCGTGGTAGCGCACGCCTGTAGTTCCAGCTACTTGGAAGGCTGAGGCGGAAGGATCGCCGGAGCCCAGCAGGTCGAGGCTGCGGTGGTCGGGAGCAGCCACTGCACTTCAGTCTGGGTGACAAAGTGAGACTCCAACTCAAAAAAATAAAAATAAAAAACAGAAACCAGTTATTTTATTTATAGCACATATTTACACTTTATATCTCCCAGCATGACTATATGACACTAGGCCTTTCTTTACTCTCGTTTACAACATTAAGAACCGTGCTTATCTACACAGTAAGTTAAAGAACAGTCAGGGTTAACTTGATATGAGTACACAAATGGAAATGTATCTAAAATAAATTTTATTAGAATATAATGACAATGAACATGTCATAAAAATGTCACTTATATAACTTAAAGAATTTGAGACTAGTTCAGAGTCTGAAAAATAGATTTAAGAAGAGTTTTGTTAGGCCAATATATTTTTGTAGTTTGAGCCAACATTTAAAATTCGTAAAATACAAACTAAAATATGAGTTTTTCATTTCTCTGGATTGTTGAAAAATCTGGTCCTCCATTATCAAATGTCATCACACAGTTGGTCGTGAAAAACAGCTGTCTCCTATGGGCAACACTTTTTGAATGTAACACTCAAGTGAAAATTCTCTGACCTGCCAGGCTCTTGTGGACATCTGAGTTTTTAATTTTATGCAAGGGGAGAAGTTTTGCTTCACTTTGATTTAAAAGATGTTGAGAGACAGATAATGAAAGGCAAGAATCATGAGACTAGCTGATTTTTTTTAATGTCAAAGAAATGAAACAAATTTCTCATCGAAAGCACAATTTTACCTCATTCTACCTATTTTAGCTGTATCCCAAGATGTAAATCTTGTTTGCTTTCTGTCTCCTCCCACAATATCTACCACTATTTTTAAGTAAATCTGTATGAAGCAATACAATTTTTAAACAAAAGGAATTTGCAAGTAATTTTTTTGAAGAGACTCCTTGCACATGTCCGTGAATTTTCATAATAGTCACTAAAATATTCTACAAAAGAAATGTCTGTGATTAATCAGGCTAAGTGGGAACCAAAAGGAGGCCCAAACTTTACCTGTACAATGTCCTGTTGTATACCTAATCCTGAATTGTACCACACATCTTTAAAATAAAATATTTAAAAAATTAAAAATTAAAAAAAAAATGTCTGTGATTAGTTTATTCTTCATTTAATATCTTTTGTTGTACAATGGTCAACAGAATTTCAGCACCGATTTAATTACTACAGCTTGTAGTATATTTTGAAGTCAGATTGTGTGATGCCTATAGATTTGTTCTTTTTGCTCAAAATTTACTTTGGCTATCCAGGGTATTTTATGATTCCATATAGATTTTAGGATTTTTTTTCTATATCTGTAAAGAATGCCATTGGAATTTGTTAGGAATTGCATTGAATCTATATGTTATTTTTGGTAGTATTGTCATTTTAACAATATTAATTTTTCTAATCCATAGTCATGGACTATCTTTCCATTTTTTTGTGTGTCCTCTTCAATTTTTTTATCAGTGTTTTATAATTTTTCTTGTATAGATCTTTCACTTTGGTTAAATTAAAATATATTCTTTGTAGCTATTGTAAATGAGATTGCTTTCATTATTTCTTTTTCTGATTGCTGTTGGTGTATCTAAATGCTATTAAGATGATACTGATATAAAAACAGACACATAAATCACAGAAACAGAAGAGAAAACCCAAATATAAATCGATACATTTATAGCCAACTTATTTTCCAAAAAGCATCAAGAACATACAATGGGAAAAAGACAGTCTCTTCAACAAATAATGGTGGGAAAAATAGATAACAATATGCAAATAAATAATACTAGACTCTATCTCCCATGACATTCAAAAATAAAAGCAAAATGGATTAAAGACTTAAATCTAAGGCCAGAAACTATGAAACTACTAGAAGAAAACTTTGGGAAAACACTGCAGGACATTGGTCTGAGCAAAAAATTTTTTGTGTATGACCTCAATAGCACAGGAAACAAAAGCAAAAATAAACAAATTTTTAAGCTAAAAATCTTCTGTACAGCAAAGGAAATAACAAAAAAGTGAAGAGAGAGCCTACAGAATGCAAGGAAATATTGCAAACTATAAATCTGAAAAGGAATTAGTAACTAGAATGTGTAATGAGTCTAAACAACTCAATAGCAGAAAAGCAAATAAACTTATTAAAAAATAGGCAAAAATTATTCACAATAGCAAAAACATGGAACCAACTATCTTGTCCATTGTTAGAGGATTCGATAAAAAAATGTGGTACATATACATAATCAAATATTATGCAGCTGTAAAGGAGAACAAAATTATGAACTTTGCAGCAACTTGGATGGACTTAGAGTCTATAATACTGATAATATTGAGTGATCTATCACAGAAACAAAGAACCAAGTATCACATGTTCTCATTCATAAGAGGACTTTGAACAACTATTGTAATACTATAAGAAAGGGAATGGTAGTAGTGGGAAACTGCCAGGAGAGGGGGCACACCTCATCAACAAGGGTACCTGTGTAATGAACATTTGTACCCCTAACCCTGAACTGTACCTCACATATTTAAAATTAAAAAAATTTTTTTTTTAAATAGGAGGCTATTCTAATTTGACTTCTGACCAGTTGACCATGGGAAGTGCTCTTCTAGCAAAATTCTTTGAAGACTATTATAACATTTTTCACTTAAAATGGGTAGGAAGAAAATGTGCCTGGGAAAATTTTTGACCTTTCTACTTTCTATTCTACCTGAAATAAGTACATCAAACACTTATAGTCACACTTTGACACTATCGCATGTTCAGCTCCGTACCACCTCAATAAAATTATTATTTTAATGAAAAAATAGACAAAAGATCTAAATAGATATTTCTCAAGAAAAGACATACAAACAGCAAACAGCTGTATGAAAAAATGTTCAACATCACTAATTATCAGAGAAATGCAAATCAAAACCACAATAAGATATCATCTCATGTCAGTTAAAAATGACTCATAAAAAAGACAGGAAATAACTAATAAATGCTAGTGAGGATGTAGAGAAAGAAGAACCCTCATACACTGTTGTTGGAATGTAAATTAGTAAATTATGAAACACAGCAGGGAGATTCCTCAAAAAACTCAAAATAGAACTATCATATAATCTAGAAATTTCACTAATGGCATTCCAAGTGGAAAGAAATCAGTATATTGAAAAGATATCTGCACTTTGGTCTTTACTGCATCGTTATATATAATAGTCAAAATATGAATTAATCTAAGTGCCCATTAATGGATAAATGAATAAAGAATATGTGGTATAAATTCACAATGAAATCTAATTCAACCATAATAAAGAATTAAATCCTGTCATTTGCAGCCATACATATGGAATTGTTCTCACTGACATGTGGGAGCGAAAAAAGTAGATCTCATGAAGTTAAAGGGTAGATTGGTTGTTATCAGAGGTCAGGAAGTGTGAGGGGAGGGTTGAAGAGAGTGATTAATGGATACAAATATACCATTAGAAAGAAGAAATAAGACCTAGTGTTCGATAGATCAGTATGGTGACTGAAATTAACATTAATCTATTGAATGCAGCTAGCATGAAAAAAATATTTATGGTGATAATTGTTCCAATCGTCACAGATTTTATAAATGTATCAAACTGCCACACGTAGCCTCCAAATATCTACATACCTTATGTATCAATAAAAAATAAAAATTAAAAACTAATTTCAGGTTTAAAGTTACTTTGATTTAAGTGCTTTAAAATATGTAAACTGAAAATGGTACCTCATTTTTAACTCTTAGCACCATAGATTAAATATTTACCTCAGTGTTGCATGATATTATTCAATCCATTTAATATCTCAACTTGTATAAATGTTTTATAGAATCTGGAACTTTGATAACTTTTCTCAAAACTATAATCAGAGCACATTATTTTGAAACTTTCTCTATAGGTAGTAAAATTTTTAAGGTTTGATTTGTAAAAAATGTATTAGTCTTCAAAAGGCATAGCTAAGATTCTCATTCCTGCTCATATTTTGCTTTCAAGATTACAGCCATGTTGACTTGCCATATAACTACAGTGTCTGCACAATTGTAAAAGGTACAAGTAACTAGGATACACGGTTTGACTATAGGAGAGCACAAGATATATTATGACGGGTGTGTTAAGAAAATGGAATTGCCATAATATTAAAGAAAAAGTTTATTACAGATAATTGCTTGCTCTGCTTATGCTGTTTTTGTAGAACTAGGATAAGCAATTTAGGTTACAGAGATTTATAACAGTTTTCATGAAGATGTATGAAATCTCAAACTTGCAAACTTTTTTAATCCTCCTATAAATCATCTTATACATTTAATTTCTTTCTGTATAAATTTTATGGGGCCATACACAGGCAGAAAGTTTAAATTACTACATGCTTTCTGAAGAGGGGGCTATCTCTGGGATTCTTTCCCCTCATGTTCCCTATCTAATACATGATATAAATTCTAAGAGTTCAGTTGTAAATAGTTACAAAAAATACTACAGTATTGCTCAAACATTTGCAGCCCTGGGAGGTATGAGATAAAAATCTAGTTTTTAAGATATTCTTAAGAACTACCTCAAAGTTTGGTCTGTCTACACTAAATGGGAGATTACAGTATTACACGTCCTATAAATCTTAAGAATAACAAGACCTAATCCCACATTAGACCAGTCTATTATTCTTCTAAGCATTTGATCTACAAGTGGGACATATTTGACTTTCCTTCTGTAGTGCTTGAACTCAAATCACTATTACACCCATAGTGCTGTGCATAGCTACATGTAGAAAACATGGTTCTAATTTACTTTAAATTATTAGGCAGTTTTTCTATTTTGGGTTATTAAAGATGTCATAGGATTTTAGGCTTCTGTGACAGGTCTTAACTGAGCTCAAAGAGAAACATTCTAATGGCCAGATTTACAGTAGCAAACTAATCTTTGGAAGCACATTAAGACCTAGAGAATTTACTGGGGGTCTGGATGTATTTAACTTAATTCTTTGAAACTACCTAACTCATTATCTTACTTCATATGAAATGGGATAAGTCAAGCAAAACAAAATCTAATTTAATTCATGTTGATTTGTTTATTGGAATGGAGGGGAGGAGAAAGTAGTTATAGGCCTGATTAAGTATTATTTATATATGTTATATACATATATATATTATATACATATTATATACATATTATATATATATTATATACATATATATTTCTAACTCTTTTTCAAGGAGATATTTAATTTCCTTTTTGTTCAAACATATTAATAATCAGAGTAAGACTGAAAATCAAATTTGAACGTGTTGGGAAACCCCATGCATTTGACTCATCTTCCAAAGTAATGAATCTAGTGCATGTGTTTTGTTCAGATGGGCTTATTGAAATGGGACTTTGATTTATTTAGCCTGTGTCTTGTGTTTTCCCGAACAATGAGAACTTCTTTGGAAAATGCAATTTCCTTTTGGCACAATTTCAACTCTTTATAGGGGATCTGTCTTCATTCATTTCTTCTATTTTTTCTTTAGGGAAACAAGCTTTTGCACTATAAACATTTTAATTTCTGACGAGCAGCATGTCTATTTATGCAGATACACAAATTAGACAAGTACTGACTTTTATATCTGACTGAACTAAGAAAATGCCATTATATATAAATATTAAAGTAAATTCATTGAAATTGCAACAGGAAACCTTTTTTTAAAATAAGGTTTTAATCTGTGTCTGTTTTAATCAAATATATCTGGGTTTGAATGTAAATCTTTAATTTTATAACAACTTTTGAGAATGATTTATGACAAAAGAGACTTTTTTCTGTCTCTGCCTGAAATGTTTTCTCACATATAAATTATTTAATTAATTTGATTAACATTGACCAAGCTCTTTCTAGCTCTATGCCATATCTAAGTCTTACTAAGTCTACCTCTTAAAATATAAAATGACTTTGACTATTGCTCATAAAGTAAAAGGATCAAAGTCACTGAAGTGGTCAGTAAGAATTTCAGAAACTCTTTTATTTTTATTTTTATTTTTTGAGTTGGAGTCTAACCCTCTTGCCCAGGCTGGAGTGCAGCAGCACTCACCGCCACCTCAGCCTCGACCTGCTGGGCTCAGGCGATCCTTCAGCCACAGCCTTACAAGTAGCTAGAACTACAGGCATGTGCCACCATGCCCAGCAATTTTTTTTTTTTTAATTTATTGTAGAGATAAGGTCTCGTCAAGTAGACCAGGCTAGTCTAGAACCTGTGGGCTCAGGCAATCTTCTCGACTCAGCCTCCCAAAGTGCTGGGATTATAGGTGTGAGCCACTGTGCCTGGCCTCCGAAACTCTTTTAAAAAGTAAATACCAGACTTGCTTTATCAGTATGTACTCACATGCGTGTCTGTGTATGTATATGTGACCTCTTTTAAGGATACGTCTATGCTTGAATACCTCAGGATCAGAAACTTGCATAAAAACAGAAACTCAGAAATTTGGTTAGCTGTAACTTTCCTTGAGCAAGTCATTTAATTATTACTAGCATTAGCTTGAAAATGAGAGGCTTAGTTAGTTTTTAAAGTTTTTTAAACTCCAAAATTCTATGAACCTATCTACTTCAAGGCATGGTTCTTCAATTTTATCAGAATCATCAAAATTGTGGCCCACCCTCAGAAATTCTGATTCAACAACTCTTAAGTGAGTCCTGAGAATTTGCATTTTTAACCAGGTCCAAGGTGGTACTATGTAGATCCAGGGACCACTTTTAGAACCAGTACTCTAGACTAGCATCAACAGAGTTTCAAAATTTTAAAGTTACTAGCAGGTGAGTGTATATGATTCCCACAGGTAAAGTATAGCTCTTTTATCCTAAAGTGTGTCATTCCCCCCAAAAGTAATCAATAGTTACAAATTAAATATGTATTTTTAAAAAGTTTCCCATATATGAAGGTCTGATTGTATAATTGAGAATTCATGTATATATGCTTAACACACTGGTAGGAAATGATATTCAATTGAAGATAAAAAGAAAGTAATTAAATAAATATGTAGGTAAAGAAATGAACAATACGTTCTTTATATAATAGTTAAATATACAAGGGACTCTAAAGCAATTTTAATTTTATTTAAGACACAATAAAAAACATTAATGAGTTAAGCACCTCTTCGTTACAATTCAGATTACCTGTTGGGATACTCAAATACAAGTAGTTAGCTACCTGTGCTAAAATGGTTCCGTTGTTGGTTATCAACTTTCATTTTAAAGCAATAAGTTAAGAAAATCGCATTATGTTTATTGTTGTCATCAAAATATAACTGGCAACATTAATCTTCTAGAACTTAATTTCACTTGGATTTTAATTCCATTCCTCATTGCCATAGGGATTTATTGAATTTTTTTCCACACTCGACTTTATAGAGTTTATGCATGAGAAAATGACAAGCTATAGTACTAAAGTAATTTTCTACTTGATAGTTTTAGTATCATCCTCTTACTTTCCAGTATTTTACATACAATAAAACTTCTTTGCTACTAAATTTTGACTTGGTTTAACACAAACATGATGCTGGTAGTATTCCTCTAATAAGATAATCAATTCCGCTAACAACAATACCACCACTATCAAAAACAAAAATACCCTAATGATATGCCAATATCTTATTGGAAACAACAGCTTTAACTAATCTAAATGTAATTCCGATTAATTCTGATATGCTATTGCAGTACTTCGGTTGATTTAGAGTAAAGACTAATTGCTGAGAGAACCAAATTCTAACACAATGATAATCACTTTTAAAATTCATAACAATTCTGTTTCAATATGCCCTTTTATTTCAATTTATAAAACATTTCCTGAGTATATACATTGTAGACGAAACTGAAATACAAAATTCTAAATTAGTTTTACTATTCTGAACCCCAAAAAGACTATAGCATAGAACTTAAAAGACAAAAGCAAAGAAACCATGGGAATTTAGTGATAACATCAAGCAACAGAACTATGTATACAACACAGTAGAGGGTGTATCAGAGAAGACACTACTATCAGAAGTGAGCGTTGTATGTGTCACAAAGGAAATATTGCTGATCATGTTTTTAAATAATTACGAGTTTTGACAAGAGTCACAGAAAGGCATTCTAGGGAGAAAATATGTGTACCTAGTCATACTGACAATAAAAAGAACATATATGTTCAAGAAACTACAACTGTGGTGGTGATGGAGGATGTCATGAGATCTGAGTGTCAAGGTGAAAATAGGAACCATATCAAGAAAGATCTTTTTTGTCTTGTTAAGGAGCTTTATGGAAAAAGAATACACTGAAGAGTTTGAAGCAGATTATTTAAAAAAATAACTCATATACAGAATAAACTGAAGAGTCACAGGCCTGAGAGTGAAAAAAATCTTTTAAGAAAACTTTTCATAAAACCAATTGGTTTTAGAAAAGCATTTGATTGAATATAATAAAAAATTAAAGCAAACAAAGGTGTCCAAAATATTAGCAAGTCTGTCAGCTGATCAATTACAATAGGTAAAGAGTCACATGATGAATCAGTCAGATAAGTTCTTAAGTAATAAGATGAATATTTATGCCAATGTCTGGGGTAGTTAATACAAGTAACGGGATATAATAAAGAAAGTTTTTGTTTTTTTATTCTTTTTGTTTTATATTTTAAAGATGTGGAGTACAAGTCAGAATTGGGTATATAAGTGGTCTATTTGTATTATTGATTACACTAAATCTAGAGGTCTGTGGAATATCCAACTGAAAATATTTAAAAGATGGATACATAGGTCTAGATCACAATCTGGATCAAAGATGAAATCTAAATCAAAGATGAATAAGTGGTATTCATCAGAATATAGTAAACAAAACCAGAATATGCAAAGATGTGTGGGTGAATAAGAGAACATGGGCAAGAACAGAACACTAGCTGCACCGACATTTAAAGTGTAAGCAGAGCCGGGCTCGGTGGCTCAGCCTGTAATCCCGCGCCTTTGGGAGGCTGAGGTGAGTGAATTGCCTGAGCCTGCGGGTTCGAGACCCGCCTGGGCAGTGAGACCTCATCTCTACAATAAATTAAAAAATCAGCCGGGTGTGGTGGCACATGCCTGTAGTTCCGTCTACTTGGAAGGCTGAGGCGGAAGGATCGCCGGACCCCAGCAGGTCGAGGCTGCGGTGGCCGGGAGCTGCCACTGCACTCCAGTCTGGGCGACAGAGTGAGACTCCAACTCAAAATAACAACAATAATAATAATAAAGTGTAAGTAGAAACAAGCACCTCAAAAGAGAACGAGAAGGAGCAAATAGAGAGCAATCAGAGAAAATAAAAGCCAAGATTTATGCTTTTTTTTTTTTTTTCAAATATGAGATGTTGCTATGTTGCCAAACTGTTCTCGAACTCCTGGGCTCAAGCAATCCTCCAGTCTCGGTCTTCCAAATTGCGGGATTAGAGACATGAGCCACCGTGACTGGCCCAAGATTGATTTTTTTTTTAATAAAATATTTTCTCGCACTTGTTGGCTGGTTCTCTGGGTGGCCTTGAATCAACCCAGTTCTCCCTTCTTTCTCTCATGTAGTTTTCGAAAATAACTGTAGAATGTGCAGGGAATGCAATATTCTGAAATAAAGAATTGGTCAGCACAGCTTGGGCTCAGTTCTAGTTTCTCCAAGAACAGGATGTCCTTCAACAATTTAGCACAGCATTTCTGTTGTCATAGGGTCGAAAAATCAACCTTCCATACAACCCCTCAATCTCCCTACTGAGAATATACCCAGAGGAACTCAAATCACTCTGTGAAAAAGACACCTGCACCGCATATTTATTGCAGTTGTCCATTGAAAGAGGACTGGATAAAAAAATGTGGTACATATACATGATGGAATATTATGCAGTCATAAAGAAGGACAAAATTATGAACTTCACAGCAACTTGGATAAATTTAGTCTATGATACTGAGTGATCTATCACAGAAACAAAGAACTGAGTATCACATGTTCTCACTCATAAGTGGACCTTGAACAATTATCACAATACTATAAGAAAAGGATTGTCAGTAGTGGGAAATTGCCAGGGGGAGGGTGGTAGCGGGTGGCATTGACAGTAGTGAGAGTCTGCTGGGGTGGGGGCACACCTCATCAACATCTTTTTTTATTATAGCGATGTGGGGTACAATTCAGGGTTAGGTATACAAACATTGATTATGCAGGTACCCTTGTTGATGAGGTGTGTCCCTCCCTCCCCCAGTAGTTTCCCTCAACTGCCAATCCCACCCCTCCCCGACAGTTTCCCACTACTGCCGATCCCTTTCCTACAGCATTATGATTGTTCAAGTTCCACTTATGAGTGAGAACATATTGTACTGCACATCTTTAAAAAAAAAATCCAGGTAGGCTGTTTTACAGGGCCCTCACCTGTGCTGCAATTGAAGCACATGTAAACAAGGTTGGCCCATCCTGGACAATTTTCTTGATGGATGACTGGATCAACATGACAGCTTCAACTGTTCCTTGCTGCTTATCTGTGAGTAGCAAAGTTTCTTCATTTAATTTGAGTGCTCTGTTTCACTAGACTTGTGCAAGTAGTAGAAATTGCAGTCCAAGATGCATTGGACTGAAATGATAACCAGTGCACTGTAAATCTTCACACCATTTATTTAATTCAGCATATAGATAAGTATCTACCATGTACTAGTTACTGAGTCAGGGATACAGTGGCATACCAAAGAAATGTGATTTTGGACATCATGGAGATTACAGAGCAAGGGGAAGGAATGAATTATCTAGAAAGTGATAATAACGAATAGTGACTCTTTTGATAAGGAAGGCATGAAGTGTGGGGTAAGCTCGTAGGTTGAGTTCCTGACCTACCCTGGAGGAGATCACAAAGGCTCTCCAGAAAAAATGCCCTAAAAATTCAAAACCTTAAATGCTGAAAAATGATTAACCTAATAGTAAAGAAAAGAACTGATGACAGATTAAGTACGGTATGAAAACCTAGAGGTGAAGGAATTCATAGCATGTTTAGGAAACTAACAATTGTATGGCTGGGAAGCAGTGTGGAAAGTTCAAAATGGTTACAAGTTCTCACCTCACTGGACATGTGAGGAATAATTAATGCTGATGACTGTCTTCTCCTTGAAACATTATCTCCCTCGGCTTTTCCACACTCTTGTCGTTTCCTTTTTACTCTCTGCGCTCTTATTCTCAATCATCTGCCTGTCATTCCCCTTTACACAGCCTCAGCTTAAGTCTTCACTACATGCTATCTCCCTAGGTAATCTCATCTACTCCTCTGGTTATCACTGGTTTCTTTATAACCATCATCCATCCCTCTATATATTTATCTCTAGTCCAGACTTCTTAGCTCCAGATTATTCAACTGCCAACTTGGTAACTCCCTTTACCTATATTTTGTTTCAGATTGAACAAATGCAAAATAAAACCTTGATTTTTTGTGCTAAATCTAGTTCAAAGCCACTGGTTCTTACATCAGGGGAGGCCCAGGTATTCAATCCAACTTGCAGTCTAGATATATAACAGGCATTCCTCAGCCTATCACTGTCCTCAACTAAATACTTGTGACTAGTAGGGCAATCTACAATAAAAGTAGTTTGAAGTATTTGTACTTTTACTTTCCTTTCTCCTATTTCAGGCAAGCTTCTTTATTCTAATCTTCAGGAATATTTGTTCTAGAACTAAAGGAAAAGTTTGATCTAAAATGATGCCTCTTTCTGTCTTTGTAAGTTTAATTGTGACTTCAAACTAAAAATTTAATCCTTTGAAGGTGAAAGAGAATACCACTGGGTGAGTGGCCAGCCTGACAGGAGACTGATTTATGCGGGTCCTGAGAAGGGTGGATCCTCGGAAGGAGGTGGGACTCTATGTATAGTATAAAAGAAAGGAGTGGCACTCTGGGCTTAAACAATAGTGATATAGAATGAGCTTTGAGAAGAGAGATTAGAAGTATTTCCTAACATACATTTTTGGCATGATTCTTAGTCTACAAACTTAACCATGCAAGAAGTTGCATCTCTGTATTACATATCCCCTCATACAGGTTACCACAACGTTCAAGAGACATGTTGGTGCTCTCCTAATGGGAGACCCTAATCTCCAGTTTTTCACCATCACTTTTCACCTTCTCATTGTACTCCATTATCTCAACTAGTTTTGTTTAAGGTTCTATCATATAAGGATAGAATACTTTTATGAACTTGAAATGTGCCAACAAATGAGTGTCTTATTCTAGGGACATTCTTGAAAATATTACCCATTGAAATGAGTTATTTTGGTTTTATTTTCATTTTGTGAGACTCTTCTGTAAGATAAATTGACCTAATGTCCTAGATGAATACATTTGGTTATGGATATATAAGGAAAGCTTTTTAATGCAAGGGAAGTTAGGTTATAAAAATATTTTTGTACTCTAATTTGAAGGCCCATATATGATCAGTCTTGAAATATTTATATCCTCCTAGTATCTGAGTGGCCTAACCATCTGTCACTGAACACAGTTCTGATATAATACACAAATGCGATATGGGAGATCATGTATGTTTAAAGGTCCTTTTACTGAAGCATTATTTCTACTTGAGAGTTTTGGGAAACTAGAAATCTGATGACATGTTATATATCTCTTTTTTGAAAAAAAATAGTATTTAAGTTTAAATAACTCAGAACTGGAATCAAAGGACAATCTTGATAATTTCTGTTACCATCGATGTGATGTGGAATAACTCACCTAATTATGTAAACTTCAGTTTTCTTCTAAGTGACTGCTGATCTCAAAGATTTTCTAAGTTTCAACTTTTTATGTTGTTGTTTATGTATGTTTATATGCGTATGCATTTTTTTCTCTATTGCTTCATTTGGGTATGGTATATATTAGAAGAGTATGTTCTATTCAGAGGAAAATCAGTCAAAAAATGTTTGATGCAAGGATCAAGTATGTATTTATAACCTTCCTCTCATACATGTGAGAATATATATGGCTAGTGCAGACTTGTTTTTTGTTTTCAAAAATCTGTACCATTAGTTTCCTATCTAGTGATGCATTAAAAACTACTCTCAAATTTTAGGCTTAGAACAGCAACAATAATTTATTTTACTTAATAGTCCCCAAATTGGGCAAATTTATATCAATCTCATGCAGCAATAGCTAGAGCAACTTGACTGAGGCTGGATAATCCACTTCTGAGATGGTGGCCTCACATGGATGCCAAGATACTGGCTGTTGATTTGGAATCAAGTTGAGACTGTGAGCTGAAGACTTAGGTTCCTTTCCATGTGGGCCTCTCAAGGAACTGCTTGGCTTCCTCTTAACGTGGATTCTAAGTATGAGTATTTTCTAGGGAACAATATCCTAAGAAGTGAGTATCTCATCCTTTCAGGCAGACGCCATACGGCTTCCAATGATATGGCACCAGAAATTCTAGAAAGGCACTTCCACTACATACTCTAGTGAAGCAAGTCAGAAAATTAGCCAAATTTAAGAAGTGAGGCAAATATCTCTTTTCAGTGGGAGAAGTAGCAAAAAATTTATGGTCATCTTTAATCTATTACAACCTGTCTCGCTCAAGATTTTTATTAGGAACTGCTCACTGAGCTCTCTACTTCAGTTAATATTTTATTTCAGTTAATTTTCTATTGGAAATGGAGATTGTGATGATGGGATTAGGTTTATATTTTTTTGTTTCCAGTGTTAGGAGATAGGCATTAAAACTATTCATTATAACTCTAAACAATAAAGATGGAATATAATGAAGTATATATACAGACATTGGAAACAAAGAAAAGGTATTTACAAACCTAAGAAGCTTGAAAAAGTTCAGAGAGGAGGTAGCAATGAGCTAGTTCTTTAAGTATGATTCAGTATGTGCCCACAGCATCACCCTGTACTCATGCTTAAGGATACAGCATTTTACACTTTGAAAATCTTATAAATGAACTGGAAGATCCTGAGTTGATGAGCAAGACAAGGCAAAATTTATTCCAGGAAAGAATTGGTTGGGCTCAGAGATTTGTGAAAATTTGAGTATGGCTAGATTACATTTTACAAATTAATTTAGGGTATGAGGACCTGAGATGCTACCTGAAGCACTGTAAAAGTTTTTTTAATGTTAACAAATTTGATTTTGTTTCTAAAGTATTTTCTTTTGGTCCTTCACCTCGTCAATCAGGTATTAAAGTTAAATGCATGAGTGTGGCCTCCGGGAAGTCTTAGAGCAAGGTGGAACACAGAAGTAGCTGAGTTTGAGAAGAAACGAGCTTCTTTTCTTTGGGGTAGAATATATGCACTGAATAATAGTAAATCTAAAAGAAGGTGCAGAGAACGAAGTTGATACTTAACTAGCTATTTGTTCCTCCTTCATAAAATCTTCAAAACAATGCCATAGTAGGTCAGTCAATTTACTTTCACATATATTATTCATTTGTATTGTTTTTACCTGGGGTTAAGCCCAGAAAGAAGAGAGATGATATTAAACCCATTTTCTCTAATTCTACTCAGCTTATGAAAATACTCAGCTTATGAAAATGCAGCAGACTACTTTGTGCACTTTAACTAAAATAATCCTGCTGAGAAAGGCACTTCCCAGACTGGGATTTCATCTTTCATGCAGACCCCAGACACACTGTATAAATAATGCATACATTACTCCTGCCTGGATAGGGTGATCTTTCACCTATAAGGCTGCCTCTGCAGGAAGCCATTGTCGTTTCACTTGTAGTCATGCTCTTCTAATTTTTGAAAAGGTTAGCACAGTTTTAACTTTAATAGCTACTTGATCATTGCAGAGATTAACAAGTCATGTTGGAAACATTAGTCAAGGAAGCTGAGGAATCCATCATGAGGTCTTTATATCCCCCCAGACTGTGCAGTAGCACACTGATGGGTATTTTCATGCTGCTCTCTCTAAATTGCATGCGGGAATTGAAAGTGTATGTTTATTAGATATGAGCCCATTGGTTTTTAATCAAATTTAGAGAGCTGCGAACAGAACTATCCACCAATCTTTAGCTTCCACTGACAGTAATGGATTTATCATTCTCCCCATGACATTCCTCATAGGAAAGTCACACTCTTTTCTATTAGATCCCCCTAAGGGCCCTGTGGTGATCTAGGGGACCAGTGACTTACCATGGCAAAACTGAAGCTCCCGAATTAATACCCGATTGTAATTTCAGCAACATCAACCTAGAATAAGCATAAACTACATAGTGAATATTTTAGAGATTATTCCAGGTAGCTGGTATTAACACAAATAAAAAACAGTAAGAGAAATAATAAACTGTGCCACTGAAAAGCATACCATTCTTTCAAGAGTCTCAACTTAATGAAAATTTCTCAGACTTTTTTCACTGTCATTGAACTTACATATGTTTAAATTCCCAGGATATATCAGTGTTTCAGTAACTATACCATAGAGCACGACCAACAAACTTCAGCCTGTGGAATAAATCTGGTCTTCCACCTATTGCAGGCAGCATTGTATTGGAAATCAACCACACTCATTCATTTATGTATTCTTTGATGGCCACTTTCATGATAAAACAGTAGAATTGAGTAGATGTAAAGGAGATGAAATAACACACAACTCTTGAAATTTTTTTATCTTTGGATCTTTATAAAAAATGTTTGCAGACATACTAGTATTGAGAAATCTTTCTAGATATGTGAATGTTTATGATAACTTCAGTTTATTTCAATATTTATTTTACCAAGTATATGAGGAAGGACTCCCCAAAAGCAAAATTAGGTTTTGGAGGTTTAGTGGGCTCCTTATAAGAATGCTCTCCCTGGTAGGTAAGTGTTCTAGAAACCCACTGGTATCAGTGTTCCAGCTAGTTTTGTTGTGAGAGGCTACATTCAGTTTCAGTGAATTTTTTTTTGAAGAGTCTTTCAAAGGTTTTCCCATTTCATAATGGGTGATTTACGAGCATACCTGTCCACACCATACTGAATGGTGAAAAATCAGCAGTTTTTGACCAAAAAATGGCATGACCCCCATACCCCACTTTTCATGTTACCCGGATTTTGCCCCAAGCAACTTTTTTTTTGTTGTTTCCCGGATGAAAAATGTCATCAAAGGGAAATGTTTTGCTGATGTGGAAGAGATAAAACAAAAAATGTCAGGAGCACTAAAAAGCATCAACATTGATGAGTTCAAAAACTATTCTGAGCAGTGGAAAAAGTGTCTTGATAGGTGTATTGCATGAAACGGAGAGTACTTTGAAAGTGACTGAAGTTGGCAACATATTACTAATTGGACAGAAATTGCAAGTATTTCCCCTGAAAACTGGAAAAAGACAAGGCCGCCCAACTCACCTTCTTGTCAAACATAGCGTTGGAATCTAGAAGAGCAATCAAGCAAGGTAAGGAAATCAGGAGTATACAAATAGGAAAAGAGGAAATTAAGCTATCACTTTTTACAGATGATATAATCCTATACCTGGAAAATCCAAGGGAATAAAAGGACTTTGGCAAAGTCTTGGGGCACAAAATTAATATGCAAAAGACAGTCACATTTTAATACACCAAAACAAACAGGCAGAGAGCCAATAAAAGGTATAATTCCATTCACAATAGCCACATACACACACAAAAAAAAGCCAAAGAAAAAAAATACTTTGGCATCTTCCTAACCAGAGAAGTGAAAGACCTTTACAACAAAAACTACACAACAATGCTCAAATAAATCAATTAAGACACAAACAAACGGAAAAATATTCCTGCTCATGGATTGGAAAAATCAACATTGTTAAGATGTCCATCCTATTCAAAGCAATCTACAGATTCAATGAAATTCATTAAATTACCATCTTCATTCTTCTCAGACCTGGAAACAATAATACAGAATTTCATCTGGAAACAAACATGACCATGGATAGCCAAAACGATACTCAACAAAAGAAACAAAGTGGGAAGTATCACACTCCCAGACTTTAAACTTTATTATGAGTCTACTATAATCAAAACAGTCGGGTAAGGGTAAAAGAACAGGCATATAGACTCATGAAACAGGATAGAGATTCTGGAAGCAAAGCCCCAATTTCTAAACCAACTTATCTTTGATAAAGCCTCCACCAACAACCACTGGGAAGAAGAAACTCTATTCAGTAAATAGTGTGGAAAAACTGGCTGATCACATGCAGAAGAAGGAAACAGGACCCTCCCATACACAAAAATCAACTCTAGATAGATCAAAGAACTAAACATAAAACCTCAAACTTCAAAAATCTTAAAAAACTCAGGAGGCACTCTTACAGAAATTGGAATAGACAACCAATCCCTGATCAAAACCCCAGATGCCCTTGCCATAAGAGATAAAATAGACAAGTGGGAGCTCACCAAAATGATAAACTTCTGAAATGCAAAATAAATCATCAAGAGTGAAGGGAGACAGTCCACACAATGGGAAAAAATATTAGCCAACTGCATATCTGACAAAGGCCTAACATCCAGGATCTTACAAGGAACTCAAACATGTCAAAAGGAAAAAAAATAAATAAACCCAAAAAACAAACAGCCCCATTAAATAGTGGGCTTAAGACATGAACAGACACTTTTCAAAAGATGACATACGAGCAACCAACAGACACATGAAAAAATGCTCAGCCTTAATAATCATCAGAGAAATGAAAATCAAAACCACATTAAGATACCACCTAACTCCAGTAAGAACGGCCATCATTAATAAAACAAAAAACAGTAGACACTGGCAAGGATGAGGAAAAAAGGAAACGCTTCTACACTGTTGGTGGGAGGGCAAACTTGTTCAGCTTATATGAAAAACAGTGGGTGATTTTTAAAAGAACTAGTAATTGATCATCCGTACCACCCAATAATCCTTCCAGGAATATACCTGAAGGAACTCAAATCATTCTACAAAAAAAGACATCTGCGCATGCATGTTTATTGCAGCACTATTCATAATAACAAAAACATGGAACCAATTGTGCTGCCCACTGAAAGTGAACTGGATTAAAAAAATGTGGCACATATACACAATGGGATATTATGCAGTCATAAAGAAGGATGAAATTATGGACTTTGCAGCAACTTTGATGGACTTAGAGTCTATCACACTCAGTGATCTATCACAGAAACAAAGAACTGAGTACCACGTTCTCACTCATAAGTGGACCCTGAACATCTAGCATAATACTACAAGACAGGGATTGGCAGTAGTGGGATACTGCTGGGGTGGGGGTGGGGGGTACATAACATCAATAAGTGTGCCTGAATCTAATCTAGGTGAAATAAGGTTCAATGGGAGGCCCAAACTTCACCTGTACATAAACAACTTATGTACCCAATCTTGATTCTTACTCAGCCTGTAATCGCGCGCCTTTGGGAGGCTGAGGTGAGTGGATTGCCTGAGCCCGCGGGTTCGAGACCCGCCTGGGCAGGCGAGACCTCATCTTTACAATAAATCAAAAAAAAAAAAAAAAAATTAGCCGGGCGTGGTAGCGTGCGCCTGTAGTTCCAGCTCCTCGGAAGGCTGAGACAGAAGGATCACCGGAGCCCAGCAGGTCGAGGCTGCGGTGGCTGGGAGCGGCCACTGCACTCCAGTCTGGGCAACAGTGAGACTCCAACTCAAAAAAAAAAAAAAATCTTTAAAATAAAAAATTAAAATTAAGAAGAAAGTGACTGAGGCTTCAATATTTAAGAGTAAATTTTTATAAGTACTGTTTTTTTGGGGGGGTCCCACATTGTATACTTCTATAGCATTTTATATACTTAATAAATATATATATTTATTTAGTTATATATATGTTTCTTTAAACATACATTTTCTTCTGACATCTTAAACAAAACATATCCAAATGGTTTTAATTTTACTTTATGATTATTTAAATCTCATTTGATTCTTTTTATTTGGAAGTACAATACATGTACTGTGCAAGAGATATTCAGCAGGGTACAGAGTAAATGAGCACTTATCCTAAGAATAAGCAGGCACTTGCTATAAAACATAAAGAAATAAAATTCTCTGGGTTTTGCTGATTTGATTTTTTACACTAAAGGTAAAGTGAAGGACATAGAACCTTGTTTCCCTGTAAGGCTGTCTTTCTGCAGAAATGAATTTTATAATGAAAGATTGAAGTAGACTTTTCCCAGGTGGTTTTCTTACCCTTCAGGAAATCATTATCATCTTTACTATTTCTATCCTTATCCTTAGATTTGTCATTGGCGTCCAAAACATTGCCTGTGAGTTCTATATCACTGGAACAATGAAGATGAGGTACCTTTTTGTCAGCTCATACTTGTTTGCCAATTTCACTTGGTAGGAGGTAGACATATGCATTGCCATTAGAAAAAGTGATAAGATATTTTGGAAAGGACTAAGTCTCAGAAAACCTTTACAGTTTTATAAAGTAACATTTTACTCATATGAAAAGAGGAATTTCTTCTTCTTAAGAAAATTACAGATACATACATGTAAAAATTATGATAAAATAAAGTGAAACTTTTGTATATTGTTTGCATATTTTTTGGAAAAATCTCTTATGTGATGATATTTTATAGATTGAATTATGCTCTGATTTATAGGCTAAATACATCAGGTAAAATTGGCAAAGATGAAAATGGTAAAATAAAAATCTGTCATAAATCTTGCTTTCACAGAGCAAGTTGTACAGTAATCTAGCAACAATTTCTTAGCTTTGCCAACTCATTTGGCTATAAAATAATCTTTCAACAATAAAGATATCTTTGAGTCTAAAAAATGATTTGTTAATTATAGTTTTTTTAAATACTGGGGGAAGATGATACTTGCACATAACACATATTTTTGTGAGTAAAATACACGTAAGTCAAGTGGTAGAATGATATTTAGCAAATAAACAGCCTCAATTTGTCATATATTTTATTATTAATCTAATTTCTGTCATTGTATCAGAATGCTTATTGAAAAGGATAGACAAAATACAAGGTATAACAATATTTGTATGATATTTTGAATATAAATTAAATTAACTAAAAATTTTATTTTTTGAATTCGGTAGTAATAGAATATTGAAAAAAGTAGCATTTGAATATTTAAATAACATTTGATACATTAATACATATATAGCTAGAAATCACAAAAACAATTGATTTTACTAGTATTTTTAAACTGCTCAACAAATTGATTATACAGATATTATTTATAACAGAGATATGCCTAGAGTTAATATATAGTAACAGTGATATTCAAACATTTGTTGATAGATAAATATGTTGATAAGTAAATATTTGGTGATCGGTAAATCACTATTCTAAGGGCTCATGTCCTCTCATTTTATAATTAAAGATTCTTATGCTTGATCTTCTAGCATATATTATTATTATCTCAATTTTTCAAATAAAGGCACTGAGATATTAAAAAGTTACAAAATGTTTTAAGGACAAAAAGATGATGATTGGGGGATTCAAAATTTGAACATAAGCAGTCTCTAATGTATGTATCTTACATCGGCCCATTCATAAATATTAATTATATACTTTAATTCTACTTATATATTTGCTCTATTATCAAGTTCAATTTTTTTCCAAATAAATTCTTTATTTAAAAGTAATTTCCAGGTATGATGTCAGAAAAATGACAGACTAGAAGGTTCCAAACTCTCATTGCTTCATGGAAGAGTCAAAAACAATGAGAAATTGACTGAACTATATTTATAGAACCCTGGAAAACAATCAAAGATTTATAGCAAGCAAGCAAACATCCAATCAAGAAAAGGCAAATGTAAATCAATAGAAAATTTTTCTTTTGCCACCTTCCTCTTGATGTGGCACAGTTCTGGTCTTGAAGAAGCAGCAGGCCTGTCCCAAATTTCCTTTTTCAAGTCAAATTGAGCAAATTACATTTTATTTGTATTGTTTTAAATGTCTGAAATCTGCCTGAAAGACTTGTCTCTGTTTCACTGAACTCAGATTGCAGCCAGGGGAAGACATTGGCACTGCCCAAAAAAGCTGCAGGGGTGTTTAACAGACTCACAGATGTCTAGGGCAAGAGATTACAGGTGGAGACATAAAATAAACCATCTGAAGCTCCAAAAAGAAGCTGGGATAAAACTTTTTTGAAAATTAAATTATTCAAAAGCATATGTGCGCATAGGAGAATTGAGAAAGTGACAGGCATGCCTAGACAAAACACATGCTCAGAAAAGTCCTAAAAAGACTTTAAGCTTTCACTTTGGCCTGATCCTTAGGCTCAAAGTAGGCCCAACTAGTCAGTATAGGACAGCCTTGGCAAAAAAACCAACATATAAAAACTGGGAAAGATAGCTTTTTTTTTTAAACACACAATTTTTAACAACTACAATCAAAGAAAGAGAAAACCAAGGTCAATTGAAAGAACCAAAATAGATTTCTACAAATTATCCAAGAATAAACAAACATAGAGTTTAATAGGCAGACTTTTAAACTACTGTCTTACATATGTTCAAAGAGCAAAAGAAACACACAAAGAACTAAAAAAAATTGGATAAAAATATACAAAGGAAATGAAAATTTCAACAAAGAGATAGAATTTATAAAAAGGAATCAAACAAAAATTTTGGAGCTGACAAAAACCATAAGTAAGTTGAAAAATTTGCTGGAGCAGCATAGCAGCAGATCTGAGCAAAATGAAGAAAGAATCTGAAAACCTGAATATGGGACAATTTAAATGACTGAATCAGAGGAACAGAAATAAAAAAAACAATGAAGAAAAGTGAACAGAGCTTAAGGAAATTTTGAGACACCATTAGGTAAAATAAAATATAGATTATGGTATTCTCTGAAGAAAAGAAAAAAATAGAAGAAGAGAGATTATTGGAGCAAATAATGACAAAAACCTCCCCAGAGTAGATAAAATATGTAAATCTACAAATCCAAGAAGCATAATAAATTATATGTAAAATAAACCCACATCAAGACACATTGTAGTTACACCGTCAAAGGCAAAAGCAGCTACAAATACACAGTTCTACAAAAATAGTTGGAGATGTCAATACCATACTATTAATAATGGAAAGAACAATCAGATGACTTCACTGGCAAATTATACCAAGCTCTTAAAGAAGAATGAACACCAGTCCTTTCAAAACTCTTCTTAACAATTACAGAGGAGAAAACACCTCCTAATTCATTTTATGAGACAAGCATTATCCTGATACCAAAGCAAGACAAGACACCCATGTTAACAGATTGAATGAATTAATGTTTTCAGGATGACACTTCTACCCAAAATTAATCTTCAGATTCAATGCGATCGTTATTAAAATCTCTATGCTATTTTTTACATACATAAAAAATCAATACTATAATGTATATGAAGTTTCAGGGGACCCTCAAAAACCAAAAACATTTTTGCAAATGAAGAATAAAGTTGGGGCACTCACAGGTATTAATTTTAAGACTTACTCTAATGTTACAATAATAAAAACAGTGTAGAACTGGCACAGAGTCAAACATGTAGACCTATGGAGTAAAATAGAGAATATAGGAATAAACACTTACGTACATGGTCAAATGATTTCTAACATGATGCTAAGATGATTCAATTCAGTAAGAGCATTCTTTTCAACAAATGATTGTAGGAAAACTGGATAGCCACGTGCAAAAGAATAAAATTGGACCATTGACTTATACCATATATTAAAATTAAATAAAATGGATCAATGATCTAAACATAGGATCTAAAGCTATAAAACCCTTTTTAAAAAACATAGTGGTAAAGATACACGATGTTGGATTTGGAATAACTTTTTTGATATGATATCAAAAGCACAAACAGTAAAATAAAAAATAGATAAAGTAAACTTCATCAAATTTAAGAAAAATTTGTGTACATCAGAAGACACTATAAGGAGAATAAAAAAGCAATCCATAGGATGTGAGAAAATATTTTCAAATAATATATCCGATGAAAGATTAATATTCAGAATATGTAAAGAACTACAAGTCAAGAACAAAACAAAGAAAATGAATAGATATTTTTACAAAGAATATATACAAAAGACCAATAATGTCATGAAAATATGCTCAAATCACTAATCATTAACAGAACGCAATTCACAACCAAAATGAGATACCACTTCACTCCCATTAGAATGCTTATCAAAGAGAGAGAAAGAGAAACAATTGTGGATGAGGATGTGGAAAAAAATGAACACTGTACATTTCTGGTGGAAATGTGAAATGATTTATCAGCTATGGAAAACAATATGCCAGTTTCTTCAATAATAAACCTGGAATTACCTTATGATCTAACAATTCCCATTTCTTTGTATATAACCAAAATAATTGGAAACAAGAACTGTAGCAAATTTTATAGCAATTTACCCATAGTGGCATTTTTCATAGTAGGCACAAAGTAGAAACAATCCAAATATCCACTGACAGATGAATAAATCAACAAAGTGTAGTACATAATGATGTAATATTATTTAACCTTAAAAAGGAATATATTTCTGATACATGCCACAACATGAAAGAACTTTGCAGACCTTGAACTAAGCCAAATATGCTGGACATAAAATGACAATTATTGGATGATTCCACTTATATGAAATACCAAGAATAGTCAAATTTGTAGAGGAAGAAAGTAGAATAGTGGTGATCAGGTGCTGGTAGGATGGGGTCATGGATAGTTATAATTTAATGGGTACGGATTTTCAGTTTGGGATGATAAAAATATGGAAATGGATGGTGGTAATGGTTGCATAACATTGTGAAGGTACTTCATTCAGCTGAATTGTATACTTGAAAATGGTTGGAGTGGCAAACAATTTATTCTGTATATTTTACCACAATTAAAATAAAACAAACAAGCAAACAAAAGCTTCCTATTTTGATGCTTCAGACAACTGGTCAGTTTGGATGATATCATTTAGTTACACATTCAGAACTGAAAAAAAGATTCTTGGTACTCAATAGATATTCTTTTCCTAATTTGTCTTTAAAGAAAATAAAGCAGGAAATAACCCAGAGCAGCTGAATGGGAAGTTTCACATCTTAGTGCAACTTCCAGCTCTTCCACTGTAAGGGACAGGCTCATTTGTAAGACATGCGCTTACAACACAGGAGGAACATTTTAAGTCAAACTGCACATTTTCTTCATCTTTTACATATTCACCGTGTATAGTCAGTTTCGGAATTTACATTACGTCATGTATCTCAAGTGTAATTCATCAATCGGGGGTTCACAAAACATGCTACTACCAAGAGTACAGCACAGAGCTGATGGCCTTCCACATAATCTCAACTCACTAAATTCTGGTGAATTTTCAAAAGAAGACAAATCCAATGTCAAACTGCAGATATATCTGGGGATTTGGGATATGGTTTCATACCAGCTATTCATTCTTTGTCTGCAGGTTCTATTCCAGATATTTGACTCTGCCACAGGTTGGATCCTCCAATTATAGCACTAAACTTAAAGCCTATAGAATATAATCTTGGTTTTGAAATGACATTCAAATAGTTTTTACTTGCCAGTAACAAATGGGTAAATAAGAGATATACACCAAATAGAAGAAATCCATACAATGTGGGCAGGTGAATTGTGGTAGAATCAGCTAGTCGTAGGTACATTTCAAACAAGTAGGCAGATAAGACAGAAGAAGGGCAGAAAAGTAAGACATCAAAGTAAGCAATATAGAACTATACTGGCAGGTGGACCTTCTGAGTCACTGTGTCAGATAGATGGTTGACAGTATGACAGAATGTGGCAAGGGGATATTGGCAGCAGGTAGTTTAATGATGTTGGACTCTAGGCACCAGGTACAAGTTAGTACAGCTAGTCATGGGTCTGAAATTCTGAAGAAGGTTCTGAGAAAGCTAACCTGTACACTTCGAGTTCTTAGCTTCAGAGAGACAGGGACAAATGCTGAGACTCTTGCAATTATCTGCTAATATCTACCAATGCCGGGACTCTTGCAGTCAGAAAATTTTAAAACCAATCCCTGAATTGAATATCAGTAAGATAAATCATGCTTGGTAGGAAAGCCACAGACTTATAGTATTCTAAACCATCCTTAATGGGACGAAAATTTGTTTTCGAGCTAGGAAGAGACTCCTAAAAATGGGGTTCACACATTCCTTCCTTCTTTCCTTCCTTCCTTCCTTCCTTCCTTCCTTTCGAGTTGGAGTCTCACTCTGTCACCCAGACTGGAGTGCAGTGGCAACTCCTGGCCACCGCAGCCTCGACTTGCTGGGCTCCGGCGATCCTTCCGCCTCAGCCTTCCGAGTAGCCAGAATTACAGGCACGCGCCACCATGGCTGGCTGATTTTTGATTTATTGTAGAGATGAGGTTTCGCCAAGTTGCCCAGGCGGGTCTTGAACCCGCGGGCTCAGGCAATTCACTCACCTCAGCCTCCCAAAGGCGGGGGATTACAGGCTGAGCCACTGAGCCCAGCTTCACACATTTTAATTGTAGTAATGTAGTCAACTTTCTACTTGTGTGGAACGTTTCCAACATTATTAACATGGTTTTAATACTTAACTGTCTTTACTTTCTCTTCTATGTTCACATGTCACTCACCGAGCTGACTGACTGTTCAGGAAGATCGACTTAGTAATTCTTGAGTGAACTCAAAGACAAAGGATGTACGTGGAGGCAATGTGAGATAATGTAGACTTCTATATATGCTGTAGAAGTAATTGATACAATTTTTCAGAGGGCAGTTTGACAGTATCTATTAATGTTAAAATTCTTATCTATTTGATTTAGAAATATAACACCTTAGACTCTTTCCTGAAGATTAAATAATGACATAGATCTCGGTATATTAAATAAAAATTTGTTATAATAAAAATTAGAGTCCTCAATTAATATAATTGTTATGATGATTAAATATGCTAATATTTATAACATGTTTAAAATAAAGCCAGGCATATTGCTGTCAATGTTTGATGTATAAGATATACATTCCACTAAAAAGCAGAAGTGGTTACTAAATATTAACTAAATATTAAATAATCAATACACTATAAGATGCTCTTAAGGGTAGTGATATAAATAACTATATTATTTTTAAATATATAATACTGAGTGGAAAAGTAGTTTACAAAATCAAAGTATGGTGTGATTCTATTTTTATAAAAATACATATATATTAAGAATATAATATATACATATATAATAGACATACAACTGTATTATAAATTATATCCTACTACTTATTTAAATAGGGAAATATCATGCATTTGAATAGGTGCTTGAAATTATTAATCAATCTTGAAATGAAGACAGTTAATAAAATTCCTAGCACTGTTTTTATTTCTCCGAAGAGCTAAGAGGAAATGACTGTGCATGATTCACATATAATGTGCAAGTACAGTGATACTAGAAAATTCTCACTGATTCTCAGAAGGAGGGTCTGTTTAGAGCTTTAAACAGTGACATTTCAGCAAAAGAGAGAATCTGTAAGGCTGTTGGGAGCAACTATTAAAATCAAAACCTTTACTACCATCTCCAAAAGAAGCTGACCCCAGGGGGGAAAAATACACAAAAAAACTCATAGTTTCTGAAGACATTACAACTGTCTTAGAAAAGCAAAGCAAAGCAAAACAATACAAACCAAAAATGTAACATCAGAGAATTTCCTAGATGAAAAAATGAGATGCTGGATTGATACTGAGAAGGCAGTTTGAGTGAGTACCTGAAGTTGAGGAACACTAAGAAATAATCCTGTCTCCTTTTTTTTTGAGTCAGAGTCTCATGCTGTCGCCCAGGTTGGGGAGTAGTGACACGATCATGGCTTACTGCAGCCTTGACTTCCAGAGCTCAGGCGATCATTCCACCTCAGCTTCCTGAGTAGCTGGGATTATAGGCATGTGCCACCACACCTGACTAATTTTTTAATTTTTTTGTAAGACGAAGTCTCACCACGTTGCCTAGGCTAGTCTTGAACTCCCAGTTTCAAGTAATCCTCCTGCCTCAGGTTCCCAAAGTGCTAAGATTACAGGCATGAGCCACCACACCGGGCCCTATTTATTTATTTTTTATTTATTAATTTTTTTTTGTTTATGCCTAACCTTTTCAAAGGAAATTTCTTTCATATAAAGTCCAGAATGAAAGTCATTTTCCAGTTTTAGTTTTCCCTGACACCTACTCACAATGACATTTTTACTACAGCACTTTTTCATCTCACTCTCTAAGTTCTGTATTATTTCCTAATTGTGTATGTAAAACTTAAATTGACTGCCCTCCATCTTTCCAAATAAACTAAAAAGTGCTTTGAGTCGTAACTGTAAATCATAGTTACTGAGAACAGCACTTTGTGTGTTGTCGTTTTTCTGTAAATCCTAACTACATGATAAACAAAACTGTCTTAATATGCGTGAACAACAGGGACATAGGTCTCAATCCTAGTGATGGGTAGAATGACAATTATTATTTTACTATTTTTCCACTATAATAGTAATAATTAGAATTTTAATGCAATTAGAAATCCAATTATTTATAATTGAAAAGTCTACTGTCCATTTACATACTCGTCTGAATATATTCAAATTTACCCAATGTGTTCTTTTTATTCTTACAATTAAGGCACAAAAGAAAAACTTTGCAAGGTACAATTAAGTCCCTCCCCCTTCCCCCCTTCCAGGGTGCTTTGTGTGCATGCAGTTTGTATGTCTAGAAACTTTCAAACTTTGCCATCCAGTTTTGAGATTTTGAAATAAGTAGTACAGTCGTTTCAAACTTCTTTTTCTGCTTTTTTTCCTGCTAGAAAGTTATTAAAACTTTTTACCAATGACAGAAAATTATAACTACCACAACATATTCAAAAAAGCTATACTGCAATTAAGTAAATGTGAAGTACATATTTTTTAAAAAGCCCCAAATGTTGATAAGACAGATACAATAAAATTCAGCTCAGGTAATAATCAGAGTCAAAGTAATGTTAAGTGCTAAGAGCTTTATCTACGCAAATATCTTTCCTTTACAAATGAATGAAAGTCATAAATAAAGAATAAATAGTTTTAACGTCACTCACTCTTATTCACTTTTAATAATGTCACACAATTTGTATTATTGTCTTAGAACTCAATTCTCAAAAAATAGATATTTAGCAGCTCATACTTTCACTTCCTATTATACTTTGTTACTTCAATTGCTACAAGATTCAGTACTTTCCTCAAAAATAACTCCTCGGAAGAGTCAAAGTGAGTCTAAGGTAATTGTGTCTAATGGCTCCACAATGATCTGAATTATATCTCTAAGGCAATTTATCTCTTTGATGCTAGCTTTCAATCGCATTTCATTGTCTTCTAAGAGCAGGAGTTTTTAAGAACTTGCATTTTCCCACAAGATCTAATGACCTCTAAGTTCACTTAGAAAAAAAATAGAATATTTTTGACTTTTGTTTTACTGCTTAGAACAATATGAAAGATTCTTGAGAAAAATAAATCAATGATAAAGAAAAATACTTGATGAGGCTTAGTCTGAAACTTCTGGCCTCTATTACTGATGTAATATTTGTAATGCTGATAATGTGAAAGTGGAAAATAAGAGTGTATTTTTAAACTTCTGAGTTCCTTTCTTATTTTATTCCTGTATTCTATACCCTAGTATGGTATTCTATCTTCTGTGTCTACTTGTGTTTGTAAACCACTTGCCTTTAACTAGTAAATCTTAAGTGAGTTTTTATTTGCCACCTTTGCTATCACCCTATAGTTATAACATTAAAGATAGTTCAACTCTCCTTCAATTCTATCTTTTTATTAATATTTTTTACCTGAAATAAAGCGTAAAGGCATTTTGATTCTCATCATGTCTTTGATAGTTTAGTTAGCTGTTCATATTGGACAATATAAATTGCTATTCTGAACTAGTTTGTTTGTGCATATCCTCATATTTATTAATAAATATCACCTGTACCACCATAAGCATTGGATACCTGTAGAAGTAGAACCAAATATTGTGTGACATGAAGCTTAAATAAAAGTTAGGTCTTATTTGAAAAAAAAGTATAATAAAATACAAACACAAACATTTATTTAGAGTGAAAAAGTAAATACAATAAAATGCAAATTTTATCAGATCTAGGAGTCTCTTAGAGGAGTATTCAGAATTTTCTAGGTACACAATCATGTCATTGACAAACAGAGATAGTCTGACTCTCTTCTACTTGTTAATCTGAATGCCTTTTATTTCTGCCTCTCGCCTCATTGCAGTTTCAGTATACAAAACCAACATACAAAAATCAGTATCATTTCTATGCACTAATAACGCTCAAACTGAGAACCAAATCAAGAGCTCAATCCTATGTACAGTAGCCACACAAGAAAATAAAATACCTATGAATATACTTAACTAAGAAGGTGGAATATCTCTATGAGGAGAATTACAAGACACTGATTTTAAAAAATCATAGATGACACAAACACATGGAAGAACATTTCATGTTCATGGATTGGAAGAATCGATATTGTCAAAATTACCATACTGACCAAAGTTATCTATAGATTCAATGTAAGCCCTATCAAAGTACCAACATAATTTTCCACAGAACTAGAAAAAAAAACCGTAAAGTTTATATGGAATCTAAAAAGAGCCAGAAGAGCCAAAGCAATCTTAAGTAAAAAGAACAAATACAAAGGCATCACATTGCCTGATTTAAATTATACTGCAAGGCTACTGTAAACTAAAACAGCATGGTACTGTTGCAAAAATAGACAGGATAGAGAACCCAGAAATCAAGTCACGTGTCTACAACTAACTGCTCTTGGACAAAGTTGACAGAAATAAACAATGGGGAGTGAACATGCTATTCAATAAATGATGCTGGGAAAATTGACTAGCCACATGTAGAAGAATGAAACTGCATCCCTACCTGTCACCATATACAAAAATTATCTCAAGATGGATTAAAGATTTAAATTTGAGACCTGAAACTATAAAAAATTCTCCAACAAAAAAAACTAAGAAAACTCTTCTTGACATTGGCCTGGACAAATAATGAGATCAATACAAATGAGACGAAAATAAAAATAGACAGATAGGACTTAAACTAAAAAGTTTTTGTACAGCAAAATAAATAATCAACAGAGTGAAAAAAAAACCCTCCAAAATGGAAGAAAATATTTGCAAATTATGAACTAATATCCAGAACCCACAAAAAAAAAAACTAACCCTCAATATGAAAAAAATCAAACAAATAACCAAAGGACATGAATAGATACTTCTTAAAAGAAGACACAAAAACAGTCAACAAACATATGGAAAAATGTTCAACCTCACTAATTATCACAGAAATGCAAATTAAAACCACAATGAGATATCATCTTATACCAGTCAGAGAACAGATGTTGGTATAGAAGCAGAGAAAGGGGAATGTTCATACACTTTTGGTAGAATTGTAAGCTAGTTCAACCGCTATGAAAACAGTATGAATATTTCTCAAAGAACTAAAAATTAAACTACTATTGACCAACCAATCCCACTACCAGGTGTCTACCCAAAGGAAAATAAATCATTACATTAAAAAAATACTTGCATTTGTATGTTCATTGCACCACTGTTCACAATAGCAAAGTCATAGAACCAATCCAAGTATCCAACAATTGACTGAATAAATGAAATGTGGTATTATAGACATCATGGGATACTACACAGCCATAAAAAAGAATGAAACTATTTTCTATGTTTTGCAACATGGATGAAGCTGAAGAACATCACCCTAAATGAACTAACTCAGAGGTGGAAAACTAAACACCACATGTTCTTGTTAGTGTTCGTAAAACTGGAAGTAATAGACACTGGAACAGTAAAAGAGGGATGGGGAGGGGAGTTAGGGTTCAGAAGTTACCTATTGAGTACAATGTATATTATCTGGGGAATCAGGTCGCCTGAAACCCAATCCCCTGGTACACAATATGCCCATGTAACAAATATGCACTTGTGACCCCTGAATTTAAAATTTTAAATATGCAAACTTAAAAACCTTTACTGAAAGTATCCTGATTTCAGTATGATTTACTGAAAGTATCATGAAATCTAGAAATAACAATTTTTATTGTTTGTGTCACACATACTTCTGAAATATGTGTTCCTGTATTTTTTTTTATTGTGCATCTTTGGTTGCCTATGGAAAAGATATTAAATTTTTGTTTTTCTATAAAGAGAAAATAAGTATAGTTTAGTCTTTCTTTGTGCATAGTTGATTAAGTTTTATTATTGTTAATGATTGTTGAGTTGCATCAACTGCCCACACAGGTATATTTTGTTCTTATAGTTCTAGTGTAGGTTTTAACCCATAAACTCATGAATTATAATAAATTTTACTGTGTGGAATTATCTATAAAAATAAAAATGCTTTGTGTACTTAAAATTACATGTTAAATATCTGTATTTTTTGACAGAACGTTTACTTTTAGTTGACACTGTAAAAATTCTAATCTTTTGCTTACATTTTTATAAGTTTGATGATAAGAAAAATGTTTACATAGCAACTTATGGTTCCAGGCATTGCAGACCTTATTTCATCTGCACTGCCTACATATTCCTGATGGCGTCTATTTCTGTTGTATATAATCAAGTTGAAAATTGACTTCCTGCTCTGTACCTTTTGGGTCTTATTGCTGGGGGAGTTCTCAAAGTGGAAGGTGGGCATATTCTTGGAAGCCAGGTCTACTTTTGGATATCTGCAAACTACACTTAACCCAAATACAGTGTTCTCAATTCAATATCCCTTAGTTGAATCTTAAAAATACCTGTGGTTCATATCACACAAATAGACACAAGGAGGAGTGTGGCACTGCAGAATTTATTAGTAGACTTACTAATAGCCACAGATTTAACAGAATGGAGCAAAAATATTTTAATTTTGTAAATTTGACAAATACATGTAGCACTTGAGCGTATACATAGGCCTTATCTCAGAGTCTGAAAGAAGTGTATGTAAGTGAGTTTTATTTTAAATTTGTCTCTGAGCATACAAAATATTTTGAACACTTGGTTGGCCATTTTATCTATAATATCTCATTTCATTGTCTCAATCAATCTTGAGCTTTTGGAAATAGTTCTCTTTTACATATAACAAATCAAAGACTCAATTAAGTTACATAATTTTTCAAGATTCTGCAAGTAGTAAGTTACTAAGCCAGCATTATGTTTTCCAAAATCCCTTATTAGTCTCCTTACACAGATGCATCACAGATAGTAGGAGAAGCAACTGATGATACAGAAAAAGCAAATTTATGAGCCTCACCTTGATAGTCTCAGGTTATTCTGATGTAAGTGGTTTGAGGACAACCCACCAAGAAACAGCGCTTTACATCATATGCTTTTGAACACTCTAATTCCTCAATGATTATTAAAATTAAATATGAACCATGTAATTCACTTACCTAGTTATAAATCTTCACTGGCATACTTGATCTGCCTGAGGTAAAATCATTCTTGACCAGAACTTGGTTCAACCATGGGGAAAAATATGATTTCAAATAGATCTGAAGAAGAGTCTTAAGGATTTTTTTCATATAGCTTCTTGTACCTTAAGCAATCTTAACATCAATATCAGCAATATGTAGTTCAGTTTGCCTTAGAACACTTTAACTTAATGATCCTTTCGGCTCTTATTCACATAAACTTTCTCCATCTTGATCCTTGAGACAGGTCTTCAGTTATTTCTAAGTCCTGTGACACTGAGAAGTTGACTCTTGACAGTAGATTTCATTTCAGTCAGGGAAGTGATTCTGAAATTCAGCAACAGCAGGACAATTGCAAGAAGGCAAACCAACAAGATCACAAAAGGGTCTTGGAGAGTCCATGAGTGAGAAAAGATAGGAAAGTGAGACAGATGAAATTTGCACTGAGGAAACTGTCCTCAGTGTAAACTTCTTTAACTATAGTAAGTATTTCTGTGCTCAATATTTCCATTAATTTTTAACTGAGGGTGGGTAGTTAAATGGGGGTCAACCAGAACTAGTTATAGACACATTTGCTTGAGAGTGGAAAGCACTTCCTCCTTTACCTGACCATGGTGTTATCTGACATAGACGAAAGCAGCCCATGTGATCTGTCTAAAGAAATGGTAGCAATGATCCCTTTTTAAGAAAAAGCAGTCATTCACATGTACTTTTTTGAAATTTATTTTTGTTATTACAATTTTTGTCATTGCTATTAAAAGCACTTGTGTTTATTGTACTCTAGCCATAATTAATTAAAATTATATAAACTTATGGGACAGAACAATCTGTTCCTTTTCTTAATTTATACCAATGGCCATTTTGCATACAGCTAGGCAAATATAAACTCCAACAAACCAGATCTGAGGGTCTATATCTCATCTTTCTATATCTGGTGGATTTTGTCCAAAATATACAATGAGGCAGAGAATAATGATGCTTTGCTACTATAGTGTACTGCAATTCTGTCTGGCTCCCACTGAGATTTCTATGCCTAGTTAATCCAAAGTAAGATGACCCTAATGAAGAATGTAAAAAAAGAAGAAAAAATAAAAATACACACAGAAAATTTATTGGGTTATTTGGTCTCCTCTAAATTTTTTACAGAATTACATATTCAACAAGATAAGATCCTATACCTACAAGTTTGAAGTAGCTACAAACAAAACTCCCTCACAAATATATTCTGTAGCTAATATACTATGCTGATGGCCACACAAGTTTCAATTTTCTACATGTATTGCCAGATTAAGAGGTTTTGAAAATTCACACAGTTGGTTTTCAAACAACCCTTTAACTTTGTCAAGTTTAATTTATAGGAGTAAATCCTAAGCATGGACCAGAATTGAACAGCATTTATTTGGCACCAAATTCAGCAATAAATGTAAAGGCAAACAGCATGCACGTATATTTCTACAAAGGATAGGCACACCTGTTCTCCATCTGCAATGTGGATTACTTGAAACCCAGGTCAAGGATACAGAATGTGATTTAAAGCTGACTACATCAATTTAATGCATTTTTTTTCCTTTGGAGGAAAGAGAATAGAGTACAGTTAAAATAACAGTTCTTTAGTGTTCTTAGAATAAAACTCTAAAGGTCTCCTTGGTAATGCCTATCAGTCTGTTTCAAAATCAATAAAGCCATCAACACATATTATTTTGTTTTATTTTATTTTTTTGTGTTGGAGTCTTACTCCAATACCCATGTTGGAGTGCAGTGGCACACTTACGGTCACCTCAGCGTTGACTTGATGGACTCTGGGGGATCCTTCTGCCTCAGACTTCCAAGGAGACGAACTACAGGTGTGGCTACCATGCCCAGCTAATTTTTTATTTATTGTAGAGACAAGGTCTTGCCAGGTTTCCTAGGCTGGTCTCAAAACTGTAGGCTCAGGAAATTCACTTGCCTCAGCCTCCCGAAGTGCTGGGATTACGGGCTGAACCACCAAGGGCCAACACATATTATTAAGAATGCACTATGAGCTCATTACTGTAGGAAAATTATATTTTGTTCAAGTAAGAACCCTCTGGAAAAATGGTTTAATAATTTGTATATGACTCAAACTCTCGAGCTGTTTAGGTAGATCTAAAGAAAAAGAAGAATATGCTATGTAATTAGGCTAAAAAGTAAACAAACACACACATTCACAATTTAGATCCATCAACTGGTGTCCTTATATAATTCTGTAAATTTCTCAAGTTCTCAGTTTCCTCTTTATAAAATTGTTGTCTGAGATTAATGTTTTCCAAAATTTTGTTTTGTAAAACAATAATGCATTCTTCCAGATGCTGGTATTTTGTAAAAATTAAAAATAAGTGAATATGGGAGAGGCACAGAGTTTTAGTTAAAGGGAGGAAAATTGAGAAAATAAAGTTGGACACATTTTATTACAATTAGGCATTTAAGAACCTTAACTATGCTAATGTATTTTTGACTCCCTTAGAAATGCTTAGTTTCCCAAATTAAGTCATGGAACAATGTGGGTAAAACTGTACTGATGGATTTCCAAGGGACCCTTCCAGTTTTTATAATGCATAATTTTATGAAATCCTTGGCCAGTGACTTGGCTTTATAGGAATTTGCTTGGCCTGCTTTCTGAAAGTAATCTAATTATGTCCTACCTCAAGGTGAATCCAAGGAAAAATGAATGACCAATTGATGAACTGGAAGAATTAATATGTTCTGAGTAAATGCCACATAATTCTGTAATATCTTTTGTTTCTGTCAATTAAGTAAAAATTAGATTAATTTTTAAATTAACCAGTATCACTTTTCAACATTCTACCTGTGATATATTATTTCTTAGCTTAATAAAACTCTAATGTATAAAGAAAATATAAAGTCAATTTTTTTAACATTTAGTATTGTAATTCTATAGATAGTATTCTATAGACAAAAGTTAGAGTAAAATAAACTGATTTGAGAGTTAAGCAAAAAGAAAACTACTGCCACTGTATTATTCTAATAATGAGAATGATAATAGATATTTTATTGAGCTTTGACGTATGTTCGGTGTTATGTTAAAAGTTTTAGATGTATTACATTTATAATTTGTTCACATGCCCTAAGAGATGAATTAAAATTTTATAACAAGAAAGTTAAGTTTTTTAAATGTTATGATACTTTACCAAAATCATATATCTAATAAGTCATGGCAATGGATTTGATCTTTCATAAGTCATTTGTTAATTAAAGATGTTGTACTTACACATAACAATTTAACACATTTTAATAATACACATTCTACTATGATGCTTTGTGGCATTGAGGCATAAGTGGTAACATGTTCTCAAAATATCTATAAATTGGAATGATGTTTTTAAAGTTAAATCTCACTTATTTGTTAAACCCTCTGAAAGTAATGTCTTTGTCTAGCGTACTCACAAATCCTCTGACACTCATGTGGATGAATGAATGAAAGACCTGGCTAAAACTAATTTTTTTTGCAGGCTAAAAAGTTGATACTTTTAATATATAATAAGCCTTAGATAAAATAAAAAAGTAAACAAAGTACATAAATTGGCAGTTTATTTGCAGTTTATAAAAAATAAAAATAAGCCGGGCTCGGTGGCTCAGCCTGTAATCCCGCGCCTTTGGGAGGCTGAGGTGAGTGGATTGCCTGAGCCCGCGGGTTCGAGACCCGCCTGGGCAGCGAGACCTCATCTCTACAATAAATCAAAAAATCAGCTGGGTGTTAGAGCGCATGCCTGTAATGCCGGCTACTTGGAAGGCTGAGGCGGAAGGATCACTAGAGCCCAGCAGGTCGAGGCTACGGTGGCCAGGAGTGGCCACTGCACTCCAGTCTGGGCGACAGAGTGAGGCTCCAACTCAAAAAAATAAAAAAATAAAAATAAATAAAATAAAAATAAAACAGACCATATGAGAACATATCTATCCTCACTTGTAAAAATTATTGCATATTAAAATATAATGATAAACAAAAAAGAAGATACATATTACTAATATTAGAAATGCAAAAGGGACCATTATTACTGATTCCATGGACAAAAAATATTATTAAAAGAATATTAGGTATAACGCCATGCCCACAAATATGATAACTTACACGAAATAGCCCATTTCCTTTAAGACACAACTACTAAAATGTATACAAGGAAAAAATAGATCATCTGAATTAGCCAATATGTAATAAAGAAATGTAATTGATAATTAATAATGTAGCAGGAAAAATAGTGAGATCATGACACCGAGACTATTATAGGAAGTGGCACTTTATTACACTGGCCATTCCAGTGGACCCGAGGGTCCAAATCGAGCACCCCAGAACAGGAGAAGTGGGGTCTTATACCATTGTTTAGGTATTGGAGGGGGTCGTGTTGAGTGATTACATACTTCCTTTGGAACTTTACAAGGTTGTACTCAGCAAAATCAGATTTTTCAAAGAACAAATGGTTTCCAGGAACTGCAGTCTTGTAAACCGTCAACTTCAGAAGGGGGGGTTTAGATAAGACTCTTTTCCATTTCCATGAAATGGCCAGTCTCTGGGCCATTTGGCCTTTCTTAAACGATGCATGCCTGGCGTCTGGCGAATCTTTAAAGTTGCAGCTGAGGCGGGTTTGGTGGCTCAGCCTGTAATCCCGCGCCTTTGGGAGGCTGAGGTGAGTGGATTGCCTGAGCCAGCGGGTTCGAGACCCTCCTGGGCAGGTGAGACCTCATCTTTACAGTAAAAAAAAAAAAAAAAAAATCAGCCAGGTGTGGTAGTGCGCGCCTGTAATTCCGGATACTCGGAAGGCTGAGGCGGAAGGATCGCCGGAGCCCGGCAGGTCGAGGCTGCGGTGGCCGGGAGCGGCCACTGCACTCCAGTCTGGGCGACAGAGTGAGACTCCAAACTCAAAAAAAATAAAAAAACAAAAATAAAGTTGCAGCTTGCCTTTCAAAAGGAAATATCTTTAACTGCTAGCACTCCTTTCCTGCCGCTGGGCTAGTGAGAGTTATCCCAGGTGACTGCCATGAGGCCAACTGCTGATCTTGAACCAGCTACATGTGTTTTTGTGTTTATTCACTTAATCATACAAGAAATACATTTGAGCATTTGCCGCATCCTGCCACATTCCCCCCTTGATGCTTGATCAAAACACGAGATGCTCGATCGCTCGATCAAGTTCCTAATATAGGAGGGACACAGGTTTAAAAAAAATCACAAATGGCCACCCCAGAAAATTATAAATACTTATGGCCCAGCCATATGGGCACAAGATAGAAGTCGGAAATGCCTCCCGCCTCTATATATATGCTAAATCGCATTATCAGGTTACAAACTGTCTTAGAAATTATAACAAATAAAACAGCCACGGCTTTTGAGCTTGTTGCTCAGCAGCAGTCCAAATGCGTGCAGCTATTTATCAAAACCGCCTAGCTTTGGACTACCTGCTGGCAAAAGAAGGAGGAGTATGTGGTAAATTTAACAGCGCTGACTGTTGTTTGTTTGCAAATAGATGATAATAGTAAAGCAATAACTAATATAGACACCAATGTTAGAAAGCTTGCCCATGTCCCAGTGGAAAAATGGCAAGGCATAAAAATCGGCAATTAATTTAAAAACATGTTCTCGGGGCTGGGAGGATTTAAGTATATTATTGGTTCTATAATCCTAATGGTGGGATCCTGCCTTATCCTCCCTTGCCTAGCCCCAATAATTATGAACGCCATTTCTAAGTTTGTGGAAACAGTTGTTGAACGAAAAACTGTGGCCCATATAATGTTAATGCACCAAATTAAGGATAATGATGCTTTAAATCCATAAAGGATCAAGCTAAAACTTAACAACTTTTCTTCCCTATCTCTTCATGGCCTTCAGACACCTGGAACTGGGTCTTAGGTGTTCTGGGTTTCAGAAGATAAAAACAAAACAAAACAAACATACAGACTTTGATTGTGGGAGAAAATGAGAAATTGTTTCTCCTGTAGACTTCTACTATAATCGAGGCAGGTCTGGGGAATGATATAGTGACAATAAGGATTGACTAATTTGTCCCCATCAGTTCCCAGAACCTGTCTTTAATCAGCCCCTAGCCAAGTCAGTGGGGCTTGAGACCAAGGTTGAAGGCATTACCAAAAAAACTTGGACAAAAAGTTTGAAAATACTATTCAAAAATCTCATTCCCTTGCAGCTTGTGTGATAGACATATGGTAATTTCAGGATTAATAGCAGGGTGAAGATTTTTATCCAGGTCTATGCTGTTGCTTACGTTTATTTTCACAGGGAACACCAAATCATTATATTTCACAAATTAGAGCTAGGATACAAAAATCAAAATGTCTAAGTACAAAGAAAATACACAAACTTATTTTTTAATCCTAGAAAATAAACATATCAGCAGTCTACAAGCACAAATGATATGATGGATCCTCATAGTAGTAGAACTTTGTGAACCTAGAGATATAATTGTAAACTTGAGCACCTTTGTATTTATCTAGAATCAATCTCTTTTACTTAGACATATAGAATTTGTGTAGCACCGTCATTCTTTAGGGTGGAGCACTATTGGAGCTTCTTAGTAATACTGACATCGTTAATTCACCATGACTTCCATAAAACCTTAAAGTTAAAGAGTCTTGACATAGTGGAGAATTTATTTTTAACCTCTCTGGCTCACATCCTGACTCAAAGCTTTAAAATTTGGAAAACGGATTTCAGCTATTGGAGAAAATGGCATGAAGCATTTCCAAAAACTAGTGTGTGTAAGAATTACCTAAGAGCTTATTAAAATGCTAGCTCCTGGGTCCCAGCCTGGTTGTGGATGAGTGGTTTATTGGATCTTGAGTGACATCTAGTAATAATTATTTTAAACAAGCACCCCAAGTGAGGCAATCTAACGCAAGTGAGCCACAAACCACACTGTATGAAACACCACTCTAGGGGCCCAGAAAGAGGATGCAGACGACTGCTTTGGCTTCTACACTATTATGTGAAAACTATTGTTGATCTTTAACCCAAACTAGATTAAGAAAATGTATAACACTAATGACATTAAATCACCATATATAAAGGTTCTTCTAGGTAACTGGATGCCTCTTATTTACCTTGCATGATTCAATTATTGTCTCAGAACTCTCTAGAGCTGGAAATTAGCTTGTATTAAATTAATACAAGCCTTTCTGCTCCCTCGAATTCAGCATGTTTCACATAACACAAATAACAAAACCATCCATTGGATAAAAGCCGACATTATTTCTGTGAGGAAAAAGTTATTAGGATTTTTAAGGAGCTGAAAGAAACATGTAGGTAAGGGAGTCTAGCGTGTACAATACATTTAAATTTTTTCAAAGGATTTTTAAACATCCAATACTGAAAGCTATGAAAATAAGCACATTCTTATAGTATTGGCAGGAACTCGTATAATATCGAAAACATTGAATTAAAGACAGAAAAATACAATAATGACGAATTAGAAGTATAAAAAATAAGTGAAAACAAATATGAATTTTACTGTTCTTTCTTTATATTATCTAACAAAGAAAATACACAGTGAATGTCAAGTTACAAAAAAAAAACCCTCACAATTTCACCCTTTTATATCTTTTTAAATTATTTCTTTTTTTTTGTACCACTGGTAATATACATCGTCCAACATTTACAAATAAATGTCTCCAGAAAAAAATGTTGCCTATAAAATAGATTAAGGAGAAGTAGACATTTATAAAACCTTGACTATATCTGTTTTACACTGATCATTGCTCTTCAAAATAAATCCCTACATGTAATAAATCTGTCTTACACATGATGAACATTCAACTGGTTGAATGATTTTTTAATTCAAATGCTGAATATTTAGTCAGAACCAAATTGATCATTATTAACTATGTAGGAAATAAGAATGTTGTGTGTAGTCTATGGAAATATCACATAGGAACAGACTATTATCCAAACAATTTTTATTTTACAAAAAATAGTATGATATTTTAAAAAGGATTTAAGAAATACAATATTTGGAGCAGGTACTAAATTCTTTTATTTTGTAGTCTTGGAGAGCTCATTGGTTCTGTTATCAAGTCTGAAAAAATTAAATTATTAAGTGAGTCATGTACATTGAGGAATTACTTTCTCATGAATTACTGAAACACTTTATTGCATTAGTAACAAAATTCATTTTACTGTTGTATTTCAGGTCCAAACTTAGCAAAATCTATGAGCAGAGATAGACCTTCTGCAGTTACAGATTTATTGATAGAGATTTAAGAGGTCTCTGCTGTATTCAAATTACTTTATATCCATTTAACACATTTGCTGTAATTAAACAGTGAGACTTGACTTTCTTGCAAGTCTCCCTGTGTATATGCTGGAGCCATTTAACTCAAAGGAGAAAGATCAAGTGACAGATCAAATTAAAATGTTAAAAAGTAAATTACATACTTTAAGTTGCTTTCTCTGAATTTAGTAATACTATTAGGTTAAAGCTGAAATTTTAGTGAATCATTCCTAATGTTCTGTGTATTCATTTCATTTCCCAGGTCAATTATACCTCACATATAGGAAATTTCCAAAGCTGATTAACAGACATATGGGTTTCAGTTAGTTCTGATTGAAGGAAAAAGACCTCATTGTCAGGTTACTCAACTTATTTGTAGAGTCTATTGAGACTATACAATGTTAGTCTGCTGCCTTACTTCAAATCATGTACTTCTCAATTTAACCTAAAGAATTTTTAGAATGAAAAAGGATAAGACAAAGTCTTCATCTCATCTTTGAAAACAGCTAGGATGGGTCTGGATTTTGACCTAATCGTTTTTACTTAATATAGGATTACCTAAGGAGTAACTTTCACTTTTATGTTTTTTTTCCTGCCAAATTGGTTCTGATCTACATTAAGAGTCAGCTAACATATTTGTAAAGTAGCTACTCAAAGGATATTTCTGTTGTTAGAGAGCTAGGAAACCTTAATTACATTATGTTTCCTCATAAAACTCTTACCTTTCTAGAGTATTCAACCATAACTATAGTTAATTCAATAATAACCTTTAGCTAATGAGATCAAATATCTAACTAGTTGCTTTTACTCTCTTCCACAGCAATTGGTTTCATTTATTTATTCATTCTCTCACCAATGGTCCAAAATATGCCTGGCACACTATGTAGGGAAAGAAACATTAGTTTATACACACACACATGCACACACACACACACACACACACACACACACACACACACAAACACACACACACATCCCTAAACACCTATTATCAGGGAACACTAAACTTATTTTGGAGATGTGGCTTGGTTCTAACAGTAGATTCAGATCAAAGGATGCACATCCAAGTTAAGGTTTTAAAATATTGAATATAGTGATAATAAAAATAGTCAAAGAAACAGACAGAGATGTGAGTAGGAAGGTCAATAGGGATGTGGTGGACTTGAAGGTTGAACTACCTTCCAGAATTCTTGCCTACCATTGCCAAATCTGGTTTTTTAAAAATCTTGGCAAGTCTGAGTTCTTACATGACCCTCAGGGTGTTTCTTCTAGAAATTGCTCAATTAAAAAAATTAAACAAACAAAACATTGTGGTGGTCAAACATTATTTGGCTTCCCAATTTGAACCACTCACTTCCATTTATTAAATACTGTCATAAGCCCCATATCAGCAAACTACTGAGACTACAGGTTGCTTCATTTTTCAAACAGTAAGTTGGGTGAGTTTTTTTAGTAGAGTGTACACTTTCATGTATAAACAAATTTAGGTTTGGATGTATATCAACAAATAGATAATTTTGTGCTTAAAATTTTTTAAAGTTGCCTATTTACACTTAATAATATGTTTTGGAGATCATTCTATTCAAGTGCATGCAGAATTAGATTTATTATAACTACTGCATTGTATTCCTTGGTATACGATACATTGCTTTAACAATTATCTTTTGATGAGCATTTAGATTATTTTCAAATACTTTTACTAAAGCAATGTTGCACAAATATCTCTGTATTTGCTTTTATTTATACCTATGTGTATATTAATATTTCTAGTATATACCTACATGTGGAATTGCTGCTTAAACTGCTCGGCATTTTAATAAACAATACCAAGTTTTCTCCTCAAATTTTGTACCCATTTCATGCCTACTAAAAGTATATGAATGTGCCTGTTCCCCACATTCTAGTCTCTACTGAATTTTAACAAGCTTTCTTATTGTCTTACTCATCTGGTGGGCAAAAAAATATACATATAATTTGTTTTTTCATTACTATTACAAAATTTGAACATTGAATATATTTAATAATGCTTTATGTTTATTTTTATAATATTATAATTGCATATTTCCTATTTTCTAGTACTTTTATTTTTATTTTTTTATTGAGGTCATATAGTCATACATTTTGGCTATTAATCCTATTTCAGCTACATGTGCTTTAAATACTTTATCCCAGTATATTATTGTTTTCCTTTACTTAAAAAAAGGTGTTGTCAAATCTGTCATGAATTTTAACGATGATATAATTCTTGTTATTCCCCGGAAAATTTTATCACAAGATTCTTTAATTTTTTTATTTTAAAGATATGGGGTACAATTCAGGATTAGGTAAAGTGGTCATCATACAGGTAAAGTTTGGGCCTCCTTTTGGTCCCCACTTTGGTTTAAAATCAGGTACCGTTATTGACGTTGTGTCCCCCACAGCCCCACTTTGGCAGTATCCCGTTACTGCTAATCCCTTTCTTATAGTATCTTGGTAAATGTTTAGAGTCTGCTTATGAGTGAGAACATGTACAAGATTCTTGTATTTTGACATTTAAATGTCTTTATAATGATCATATTTGATATGTATTTCCATATATTATGAGACAAAAATAAAAATTAATTTTACTTGCGAATGGATTGCCAATATTTTCAACATTGTGTATTGAATTGTGTATTGACTACTACCCTCTCTCCATCATTTGTAAGTGCTTCTTTATCATGTAATATATTCTTACATATTCTCTGAGCTGCCTTCCTATCTGTTTGTTCAATTTTTCTCTACATCTATTCCCATGGTAACAACAGACAGTCTAAATTAGAATAGCTTTACCGTGTATTTTGATAAATTTATGGGGGCAGAATTAATTGTGCTCCTAGAATATCATAGTTTCATTGTGTATATACAGCTTTACCAACTTCAAGACAAGCTAGTCTTGTCGCTATTTTTGTTATTTTATGAAAGGCAGTTTATTTGGGATGCTCTTCAATTGTGAATGCCTGTATATCTGCTGATACTACTATTAGATAAATATGATTAGATATTTATTCTGTATTAGCTAACCTTCTGTGTACTTTAAGTATATATTTTTTAATTAAGGTTGTACAAAAACCTTTGAAAATGTGGTAGCAGATGTCAAATATCCTAAGCATTTCCCCCTTTGACCCCTTTACTATTTTATTGTGCATCTGTTCTCTTTGCTTTATAACCAATAGCCAATACGTGTACCTTCTTGTAAGAAGGCTGCCCTCATGTTGTCAGACCACTTTGTGCATGTAACGAGGCAGGTTTCGGGGGCATTCTGCAGAGACAGTCTTAATCCATGATTGATGATGAACAGTATAAATTCTCTACTTCCCTTGTACTCTGATTGTGTCAACTCTGAAATGCACCTTCCATTATCATCAGAGTTTTCTTCTAGGATTGGATTATACTGTCCTCTGTGTTCTTTTTGGCAATCCATTCTTGTCTGATGTCCTTCCCTTCCGTTTGCCACTTCTCCAACCATTGCCAGATTTTCCTAGGAACACTTCCTAATAAATCACATAAAAACTTACCTCAAAATATGTACCTAGGGAGCCTATCTGTCTTATTCTGTTTTGTGTTGCTATAACAGAATACCTGAGCATGGGTAACATAAGAAAAAAGTTTATTTAGCTCACAATTCTGCAATTTGGGAAGTTCAAGGGCATGGCTCTGGTATCTGGGGAGGACTCCCATGCTGCATCATGACATGATGCAGAATAAAAGACCCAAGATTGGCTCTAGTTTTATAACAACCCACTCTCTAGGGGCCTAATTTATTTCCATGAGAACAATCCAGTCTCATCAGAATGAATACTCACTTACTGTCTTGAGAATAGCAGTCATTTATGAGAGATTTACCCCTATGATTCAAACAACCCCCTCTTAGTCCCACCTCTCAACACTGTGGACCAAATTTGAGCATGAGTTTTGGTGGCTACAATGATTATATCCAAACCATAGCACTATTCTATAATATTAAGGCAATTTTACAAAGAAAAAGCAGATTCAGAGATTTTATGGATTTTGTCACTGTTACACAGAAAGTGAGTGTCAAAATTTGACTAGATATTTTCATGAAATTGCTTATAAATTCAAGATATTTGAGTTCAATTAACTTTTGTTGTAAAAAGGCATTTATGAGTTCAACTTCTGGTGTCCTTCAGAGCAATCTATGGCTCCTGTCTATCTACTTGGTAATGTCTGTTGTTATGGTTCCTTGGGAATGCACTCTTTAGTCAACAAGGACTAGACAGTGATGAGGAGAAGTGTGTTGGATTTTAACTAGATCTGTGTTTCTCTGAGTCTCTTTTCCTTTGTGCTTCCAGGTTAAAGTTGGCCAAAAGAGGAATGTGAATAAAGTTTGGAAGGTAAGTTAAACAGCAGTCTTAATTTTGGGAAGGTTTTGGGGTTCAGATACAAAGACAGACAAATGCAAAGTTTCCCAGTGGGACTCAGCTCTTCTCAACCTTCCCTTCTGTGTTTCTCCTCTCTGCTGGCCAGCAGTGGCCTCAAATCATCCTCAACTTGTCTGAGGACCTGCAGAGGTGGTAAACACACAGAGGCAACAGTTTCAGAGACCACTGCATGTGCTCAATTTCTGTGATTCCACAGCTGCTGGATTGGTTTCTTGAATTTTGCTGAAAGTTCAGACTTATTCACTTTATACTGGTTTTCCAGGGGAAATGGGTTACTGACCTTGTCTTTCATTCTCAGCACTACATACAGACTTTTATTTCTTCAGCATCTCTCATTTTGTTCATTATCTTATTTCTGTTACAAACATCTTATTCTCTTAATACCTAGTAACTGCTTCCCTGGTTGAACCCTGAGAGATACAGAAGTGTTAAAAATAAACTAATGTTTACTTGTGATTTTCTCCAAAATACTTGAAATAGTATCAAAAAAGAGAAAATCTTTACAAAGTTAACTGTCAAATATAGTTTATGTTTAGGACAAACTCATTTTCTTTATTTATAAGCATTTTAGAAGTTTCTCCTCTGAATATGCAATGTATATTTTTCCAAAAAAGAGTTGCTATGGTTTTCTTTTCTTTTCTTTTTCTTTTTTGGAATTGCAAAAATACCTAATGAAGTAATTTTTAAGTAAGCTCATGCTACATGTCTTTCTTTTTTCCTTCTAAATTCCTCAGGAAAATTCTGTCACTTAAAAGTTATTTTAGAACTAAAAAGACCAGAAAAATCATAGTCCATTCATGCCAGTTGTATCAGTTCACAAGCATAAAGTTTAACATTCCATGCAAATAAAGAAGAAAAAAATGAATGAATTTTGGATTTGTTAATAAGTAATTTTGTTTTCACTCATAAGGAAAATTCACTATTTTTATGGGTAGTTACGTGGTTAATTTGTTGTATTTAGTTTTAGAGTAAAAAAATTTCCTCAGATTTTTAATTAAGATAAATTTGAAGGATTTTAATGAGATGTAGTCAATAGTTGAAATATTTCCATAAAGATAAATTGTTAAAATAAACCTAAAATTTAAAAATAGGCTACTCTCTTTACACTACCAATTGACCTAAATAAAAATTCTAATTTTATCCCAGTCAAGAAGAAACTAATGTAAAATTTAGGATATCATGACCCTAGAGAAAATCTCACAGACAGGCAGCATTTTGGTTTCTGTCCTGTGTAAATAATTCCATAAGTGCAAAAGCCCAAAGAGTTTCATTAGAGTCAATTAATGTCAGGAGACGAATAAAAAGTGACAGAAAAATAGAGGAAACTGTAAAAAGCTTAATACAGCAGAGACCTTTAAGAGGGATATTTATTACAGCATAGAAGTCACCTAAATGGGGGAAGGTGTGCAAAGAACAGCTTTTATCCTCTATTCCTAGGTTCTGGGGGATTTGAAATTAATGATAATTTTCTCTTACTGATCCAATCCATGAAATCTCAAATCCAGCCAAATGAATAGGTTAGCTCAATACAACTTTGGTGTTTGCAAGGAATTTCCTTAAATACAATGAAGAAAACCAAATCTTTTGGTATAAAAAGTTGAAGTTCATAGTGAGAAAAGTTGAGTGTGACAAGTCTTAGTCAGAAAGTGTCAGAGTTGACAAGTAATGGTGGGAAAAGTCGAGGTAAAAGGTTATATGGTGGGAGAGGTCAGGATTGACAGATTAAGATAGAAAAGTCAGGGTTGATGAGTTGTGGTAGAAAAGTTAAAGTTGATGGGTCCTGGAGAAGTCATGCTGGCAGGTCATGATGGAAAATGTTGAGGCTGACAGATTATGCTCCCATTGATAGAACATTCTAAGGGATCACTCTCTTTTTTGTGGGACACAGTGCATATCTTCTTTTTTTCTCTGATAATGGCAAATAAAATAGTGAGCAGAGTTGGTAAAAATTTAATAATAGTTTCCCTTAAATTTGAGAGTAAAGCACCGGGTTTGGATGAGTATGAGGTAAAAGAATCTTGAATACACAATTTAAAGAGACATTCACTCTGAGCCATGAAAGTGTTGACCCTGTCTCCTTAAATTTTGTGTGCTGGACTTCACTTGCTTTACCATTACTCCTGTTCCTAGGAAGGGGTAGAGAACATGTGGAAATTTGTTTATGAAGCAAAGTCAAAGATAGGAGTTCTAAGCTAGGGGAAAGAATTATGCATGTGAACAAACAAAAAATATTCAGTTTAAAGAAAGAGTCTTAAAGACACTTTCATCTCATCCCCAATAATAAATCAATAACTCAATTGCATAGTGCTGAATTATCTAATTCTGGACTTAATGGTCAGAATGTTGCAGGTACCATATCGCAAAATTTCTGTGGTGACTAAAGTTAGAATTCAGGCCACAGTAATAGAGAAGATGCTAATCAAAACAAGTGGTTGACTTCAGAAAATCTGAGGGCATAATGTCAGTAGAGGGCTAGCAGGTGCATGGGAATAAGGTGACTGTGTGTCTAGAAACAATCATAGATAGAGGGCACATTAATTAGTCTCAAGCACAGTTCAGAATACAGCCAGAACTCTGGCTCTAGGTAGGAAAACTTTAGAACAAGGCAGGTTTCAAAGATATTAGGTATAGGAGTTGGGCATCATGGCTCGCACCAGATACTTTGGAGGCTGAGGTGGAAAGATCGGTTGCGCCTAAAAGTTCAAGACTGTAGTGCACTAAGGTTTTTGCCAAGAGTCATTGCAGAGCCTCAATAACAGAGCAAGATCCAGTCACAAAATAAATAAATAGTACATAAATAAAAATATGTTAGGTATTAACTTGAACTGGGACAACTAAAATAGCAAAATCAGTTAAAGAAATTTCTGCCAGGTAAGTCCTTGATCTTGACAAAGTTGCTTAAGTGCTAGAATTAGGGAACTTAAATTATTTCCAAATAATAAAGCCAGAGATTTGTCAGGGCTGAGATTCCAAAACTGTAAGATAACAATTTCCTATTGCTTTAAGTCACCTAGTTTGTGTTCATTGGATACAGAGCAACAGAAAAATGAATGCATGAATTAAGCAATACCTATGATTGGTGAATAGATAGTGCCGTTCTTTTCCTCTAAACCCTAATACACATATTTTGGTGACAGATTAAGACAAAAGAAGTTGGTTAACCCCAAAGTCAAAATAAATACAATCAAAGGGAAAAATCCAAGAGACAGATTATGAGATTAGAAACTTAAAAATATATTTTTAAATTTTCATTTTTTTAGAAGTCTTTACTGCAGATGGAACTCAGAGAATTGGTTAATTTTTGATGGAGAGAGAGAAAAAGAACAACATTTCAGTTGAGAGGACCTTTATGGCAAGAGCAAAAAGCTGGGAATTGATTGTGCAGATGGTGGTGAGAACACACAAATCTGGGAAGGAACATGTGAAGAATAATAATGCAGATAATGACTATGTATTGTGTAGGAGGCACTGTCCCTTCTTTCATCATATTGGCACACGTTGAATACCCATTAAATGCCAGGCACCATTTAGATGGAGGAGATACAGTGGACCCAGATAGTAGATTACTTTGATATGTAAATGGTTTTCACTTAAAAACAACAACACAAATAAAAATGAAAACTTTGTAAAGTTTTGTAAAGCAATCCTTTGTAAAGCAACCCTTTGGTATCATACATTGTGCTAAGCAAACATTTTCTATAGTTTGCAAGACAATTCTTCAAGAGGGGTAGTATTATCCTTATTTTGCAGATGGAGATCTTAAAACTCAGAGACCTTGAGTGATTGCCCAGGACTACTAAGCAAATTAAATGTCAGCGTTGAAATTAAAGACACAGCCTTATACACTTTCTCAAGATTCAAACTGGAATTCAAACAATATATTCTAACTGTAAATATATCATTATTTCACATTGTATTTCATTGTAGTATAAGATTCACAGACAGGCGGGCCATATCCATGTACCCCAGACCCATATTTTTGTTTTTAAAATAAATGTATGAAGTAAAAATGTTTTGGTAACAGGTGAAATGTAAAGACTGGGTAGATGGAAGATGCAGTACTGAACAATCTAGACCTGGGAAAAAATGGCCAGATCTTCTTGTCATCAGAAATTCTACCTTAGGGACAAAGCCCCTGCTGTCTTCTGTTCACAGAAGTTTGAGAAAAGAAAGATCCAAATAAAAGTTATTTTTCATTTTTAGAATCGCTTAAATTTAGAAATTGCAACAATTTCAAGCAGTCAAAAAAACCAATTTTTTTTTCACCTGAATATATTGAGAAGTATGTTTGGACAATTTTTTTACCCTCAGGGGTCAGAGAAAGATGGATCTTCCACACAGCTTATGAGAAAAAAATTTAAAATAATGTATTCTGTTAGTATATGATTAACTTAATTGCTATATATATCTGACTGAATCACATATAGTCCTTATTCTTTCTTTTTGTTTAGATCAATAGATACGCCTATCTCACATGGGTTGAGAAGACCAATATTTTTCAGCATGAGTTTCTTGAAAAATTCTGCTTTTTTATTATGCCCCATTATCAGTCTCTTTGGGAGGTTTCTTTGTGAAAATATGATTTGTGTCTGGTTTATTCAGGAGATATTCCCCCCTTTCTTTGGTAAACTAGAATTTGAAGAAAGGAAACACTTATATTACATTTGTCCACAATTTCCTAACTCAGTTTTCTACTTTCTTTGTAGTACATAACACCAAACCAAGAGTTAAAAGTGAGAAAGAAAACCAGCAATTTTGACTTGAGAGAATATTAGGGTGCAAATTAAGTGCATTTGCCGAATAATACATTTTTGAGTATCTACTGTGAGTAGTTGTCACATAGAGGGATATTTCTGTAAATGCAGGAGCTTGGGAAGAAAAATACCAATGACCATGAAATCCTGTGTGGTTAATCATGAAATTCCGTTCAGCAGCACACATGCACAGCCTCTCCTACAAAGACATTTTATAGCTATAATCCACTCCTCGGGGCCAGCTCTTGTCTTAGTGACATGAAACGGACTCACCCTAGGAAATTCCATTCTCACGTCCTTGCATATAAAGTTCATTGAACTTACACTGGCTACTTGTTTATTAAATTACCTTCTCAATCAGTCTATAGCAGCCCTGGGTATGTTTGATCATAGAATGAGAAACTGGTTTATCTGTATCATGCAGAGCTGGTTTGGTCTTAGAAAGTAAAATATCTTTTTTTTAAATCAACATGGTATATTTTTATCAAACCATTAATTCTTCAGCTTGGCTTGTTTTCAGGTAAACATACAACATTTCAAATAAAAAACTATACTGTCACCATAAGTGTTGCTAGTAATTTCTAAAAAAAATTCAAAATTAAATCAAATCTATAATCTACAGCAGTCATACAAAGCTCTCAGTGGTTTTTATTGAGTGAGAAATTGTGTCACAAGTGATGGGGAAGCAACAGTTCTATTAAAAATGCCTGGTTTCCAGATGGCATTTAAGGAAAAGGGAAATGGAGATAAAAACAAAATTGAAAGGAAAGGCTGACTTTGTGAATCATAAATGATGTATCTATTGAGAGTATTAGGAGTCAGAAAGCAAGAAAATAAGGTAATTGGACTGACTAGAGGAAGAAAAAGTTATGTAAATGGAGAGAGCCTTGTTAAACTAATCAAGACAAAGATAGTCACTGAATTAGAAGGTAACTGTTTTTGAATTTCTGGTATAATTAATCTTTTCCTCTTGTAAGCTATTCTTTCCAAGAGTCACTTGAAACAAATTAATGTGAGTTGGACAATATAAAAATAAATTGAAATTTTAAAGCGATTCAATAGGTAGCAATTGTTCTAAAGAGGAAGACACCTTAAAAATACACTCTAGAAAACCGACAACAGTCATATGACTTCCTTTTGCTGCCATCCCCATGCTTTATGAAGTTTGCCAACTAAATGATACAGGATAGATAAAGTTCACTATACCCAGCTATGAAAATGCTGTTGATAGCTTAGGTCTTTCACTTATGGCTGAAGTTTTACATTAATCAATACAAACCTATTTTTAAGAATGCTCTGTATTTATCTGCTAGATTTAATGAGCATACCAGATAACTATGTTCTGATTTGGAAAAAAGTTCTGGTCTCAAAGAGTGTACAACGTATATGGGATTATGATAAACTAAAAAGTAAAAGATAAAAGTAATTTCTCTCACTTTTGCATGCCTGAACCCCCCCCCCCCCCCCGTATATATGTCTTACATAGGAAACAAAACAAGCTACAAGTTTCTAGTAAGAATAATGCATCTTGGCAAAATTAGCCACTTTTATGTATGATGTCACATGAATGTCCTCTTCCAAAGAACTTATTTATTCTAATGATGCTCTCACTTTTCAGCATATTTCACTATTTCCTTCAGTTATAGACAATTTAAAAATATGTCTTGGCCAGGCATGGTAACTCAGGCCTGTAATCCCAGCACTTCGGGAGGCTGAGGCAAGAGGATTACCTGAGCTCAGGGGTTCGAGACCAGCTTGGGCAACTTGGCGAGACCTAGTCTCTACAATAAATAAAAAAATTAGCCGGGTGTGGTGGTGCGTGGCTGTAGCTCCAGCTACTTGGAGGGCTGAGGCAGAAGGATCGCCTGAACCCAGCAGGTCGAGGCTGCGGTGGCCATGAGCCCGCCACTGCACTCCAGGCTGGGTGAAGATAGAGACTCCAACTAAAAAAAAATAAAATAAAAGTCAGATTTTACTGTTACCTCATTTGTAGAGAATAAACTCACCTTGCAAGCATCACTTTTGCTTGGGGATAAAAGCAACAGCTCTATGAACAGGAACTACAGTTGGTCCTTCTCCGTAGGTTCTGCATTTGTGGATTCAATCCACTGCCGTTTTGGAAAAAAAGAAAAATGAATGGTTCTGTATGTTCTGAACATATAAAAACTTTGTGTTCTTGTCAGCATTCCCTAAACCATATAGTACAAAAAACTATTTATATAGCCCTTGCATTGTATTAGAAATTATAAGTAATCTAGGGCCAGTTTAAAGTATATGGGAGGATGTAACCTAAACATAGTTCTCATTAAAACTAGCAGATGAACACAAACATCCTTAGCAATAGGCTCATACTGATTAATGGAAAGTCAAATATTATGTCATTTTATATAAGGGACTCGAGCATGTGTGGATTTGTGCATCAGTGGGGTCCTGAAGCCAATTTCTTCCATGGATACCAAGGAATGATTGAATTATTATTGTCCCCTAGTAACTGCAGCTGAGAGATTTCTGTAATGTGTTTGAGCTCCCAAAGTTACTTAACTGGAGGAGCATGACTTTGAACCATGCTCTTAGCCACTTATATTGTATTACTTACTTCTCTAATAGGTTTGCAAACAAGATATTAAATTTGTCTTCAATAATGCAAGAGGTTGACTGTTTATCTAACCCCGATTTTTTTTTTCTCGTTTATTTTATCTTCACTTACTCCTTGTGGACATGGTTTGTTTGAAGAAGACAATATATTTGTTAGTCACTGACTCTATATTGAAAACAGAGCATTTGCATATTCTTGCCAAATTAATGGGTAACAGCTCAGATGTTTTATTTTGTAGATACAGACTTTCTAGTTATAGCCATGACCTTAATTATGCTACTGTTTTATTCTATTGAGCCAATTACTATAGCTGAATAAATTGGTCCTCATCTAGGGAAAAATCACAATTTATGATGCATTTTATTTCAAGAGTACTTCCTGAAGTGAGAAGAGACAAGTACAGGATGTTAGGGCTAATAGATTTTTAAAACATTGAATGCATATATTACATAGAGTTTTACATTCCACAAAAATTGTAACCTTGTTAAATATGTTCATTACTCTCTATTTTCAGACTTTTAAAATTGAAATTGAAAGGCAATAGGGTGATAGCTCCAAATATTCTCTTTTCTAAGTGTTGTTTGATAAAAATGTATAAGTTGTAACCATCATAATGTCCAAAGATATGGTAGAAACCTCATGACTGTTTTATCTTAAAACCATTTCTCCATTTCTTGAAAGAAAATTTTCTTTAATATAAAATTTCTATTTAAAACAACCAGAAACTCATAAGAAGATAAACAGTTTAAGACTCAAATAGATAAATGGATAAGTGAATATGGAATTCACAGAAGAGAGAATCGAATGATATAATTTCAAAGAATATCCACTCTCACTTGCAAGCAGGGATGCAAATTTAAACTCTATTTTTTTATTTAAAAACTGACACAGATAACACTCACTGTTGGTGAATATGCAGCAGCGTGGAGATCTCAAAGTATAGCAGGCATGTACATAAATGCCTACAATTTTCTGGAAATTAACTGAATGATATATATGATTTTTTTTAAGTTTATGATTTTCCTTCCAGTATTTTTATTTACAGAAAGACATTCTAAGAAAACAACCAGAAACATAAAAGTCTATAATATTAAATAAAAATTCCTTAAAAGGCATAGACATTTAATAATTAAAGAAATTCAATTCCAATAAACAAGGATGTAATTAAACAAATTATGTTTCAGTCAAGGAATAGCATAATATACAGTCTTTAAAACCATATTCATAAATGTTTAATATAAAAGAAAATTTTGATAATATAGCATTCTTTTAGAAATAGTATTAGAAAAATATAATCTCAATTATATAAAATACATATACATAGTAATATTGAGGTTGAATCAATTCAGGTAAGAGTAATTATCTCTCATTGGTGGAATTCACAGATTATTTTTAATATTTTTTTATCCTTTCTAAATTTGGAAGTGAATATACATTGCTTTTAAAATGAAATGTTTTATGCATATAGCTATGCATGTGTATGTATGTATGTATATACACCCATATATAAATACAAATGTATACTTATATTTATAAACTTTTACTGTTATAGCCATTAAACTTCTTTTTTGTTAACTACTGTTTTCTTTTGTCTTTCACACAGAAATTTTAATTGGCAGTATCAGTTCAACAAACTACTGCATTAACAATATTTGAAAAGCATACTTTTGTTATCTCAATTTCTCAGTCTATAAAATAGCTTTTGTTCATCAAATATTAATAAAAGACTGGTCAATGACTTCCCTCTTAAAAAATTTATAGCTTCTGTGCCTTTTTGGGTTCAGCATATCTTTATTTGTGAAAAATGTCATTCTACCAATTCAGAGAATGTTTTGGTTAAGGGCTTTAATTTTCTAAGAGGATTTCCTTAAAGTATTTACTTCATTTACTATCAAATTAATTGTCAAAACGTATGATTCTTTTCTTATTGACATTAAAGCCCATCTGACCCTCATGTTCATATCACAAACAAAGACTTTAAACTTTCTACTGCTCATTTTGTGTCAAAAAGGAAATTCATTTTCACAAAATTTCAGAAATGATTGTCTGAGAGTCATGTTGATTGTCTGAGAGTCACATTTCTTTAGATCAATTATTTTCCAAGTATTTTTTTTATGAGAGCAGAAGCATCTCATAAATCTTACAAAGAACCCAAGCGATTTCTGCCCTTATTGCTTCCTTTTTAATCATCCTCAGCCTCATGCTTCATCTCCCTGATGTAAGTTCCTGACACACCTCCAACAATCTCTTGGAATCCACAGATTACCATATGAAAACTACTGCTAGAGATAGTTTAATTTATCAAAGATAACAGTGTAATTCTGAGTATATTTGGACTGAATTTTCAGTAAGTTATGCTTGTCATATTGTCTATGTTATATCCACCATGAGAAACAATCCCACAAAATGTCTTACACATCTAGAATGGATATATTTCAGGTCAGGAAACTCTACTTAAGGACCTATGAGATAAATTTCTCTCAAGTCTAAGTTTCAAGAAAATTTCAACTTCTCTGAACAGAAGGTTTGTTAACAGTTTTCCTCTTTGCCTTGGCTGTAGGAAGGTTTAGAGCTATAAGCAGCTGTATAGAATGTCATGATGAGAATTCCTCTAAGTTAATTTTAACTCTGACTTTGTTATATTTCCATACAAGTTTTTTCTTCATTCTCAATCTTTAATTTTTTAGAGCATTTTATGTGTTAATGAAAGTTAGAAATAAATATGATACTTAATCCTTAAAAAAGTGCATATATGTGTGTGTGTATAAATGTAGACTGTCTTCAGAAAAAGTCAACCACTACCTTTGTTACCAATATTCTTCTGAATGTATTTGCAAGCATTCATTCATGTATGAATTCACTTGTTCAGAAAATCTTTGTAGTATTGTAAACATGTCCAGTTCTTGGTGTGATCGAATGGCAGCAGTGAATCAAACTCATCACTTAATCTCACAGATTCAAGGGAGCTCATTTTCTATAACTGGCAAATATAAAGCAGGCCATAGTTTACCCAAAGTCCACACAGACTTTCAACAATTCTCACTAGTACATTATAAGGGACTCAATGAGTTAAAGTTAAAATCAAAAAACATTTAACCCAAATAAGTAAATGATTAAAAAATGAGGCCAATATGATTTCAAATCAATTGAGTTCATATGCATTTTCCTTGGTCTCCTTTTTAATACACCGTGTGATTCCATTTTCTCTAATACTTTTTGTTAAAAAAGCGAAACAAAACTCAATGCAATATATTGCAACCAAAACTAATCTTGATGTGTACTGCTGAACATATTTAAATAAATGAAAGGTATCTCTCCCCAAGACACTTATGTGTAAATATCTGATTAGATCAGAATACCAATATCAGTGTCAATAAGTCATACTAATGCATTTGCTTGTCCAGTAATGCTATTCATTATCTTTAGAAGTAATTATAAACTATTTAAATCACTTTCAACTGAATTTATTTTATTTTATTGTAGATTGGAAAATATAGTTTATTTAGAAAGTAAATATAGAGAGGAAGAGAAAAGATTCACTTCCCCAAGGTAGGGGAGGGGGCCAAAGCTAGAAAAACATGACCTGGTCATAGTTCAAAGGACACATGAACCAGTCAGTGCTTAACAAAACAATGGCCTCAACTGATTTTAAGTAAATTTTTAAAAATAATGAGAATAAATTCAAATTTTATTTTAAAAAATTTATGTGATCTTTTCCCCTGCAATCAATTCTCCAATGTCATCTTTGGTACTCTTCATCTTTTTGAAATTTTATATTCTAGAGAAGAATAAAAATTTTAGATCTCACATAGTGATGATTAGATTGCCTGTAAGATAAAAACATGATCATAAATTAAATCATGTATTTTTAAAGATCAACACCTTCATCACAGCAATTTTCCTTTTTAAGACATAATTATGAATTCTATGAAGGTCTGTATTTTAGGATTGAAATGAAAAGGAAATGTATCTTATTATTAAGCAGGATACTGTATAATTAATTTCAACATAATATACATTTTTATTGTCTCTGAAGGATTTCTACAAGGAAGAAAAATAACAAGCAAAGCAATCAATGAGAGAATTTTTTAAAAATTCAGACATCAAGAATATACTATATCTTCTTGCAAAAAAAAGTTTCTATTTTTTTCTCCTAAGAACAAAATTCTACAAGCTGTAATCTTTTCAAAAGTTGGTGAAATGGGTAAAATTAGGAACCACTATTGCTTAATAATATTTATATTATTTTAATTAGACTTTGATTTGACATCAGTGGATTCTTTCATACATTTATAAAAGTTATGATTGTTTTTTACAATGTAATTGGAATGAGCTGCCATCTCATTAACCTGATTCAGAAGCCCTAAGATGTACCACTTGTCAACAGAATCATTATTGAGAGTCTAATTACTGATTTGAATTACATCACAATCTCAGCATATGGTTTGACACTACTGATTCCTAATAGCAAAGTAACCAAAAGAGGGTTTACTATCTGTTAAGGAATGTTGCAAATTAAAAAGATAAAAGTCCATGCAAATTTTGCATAGCAGGATGAAAAATGCTTTGTGAAATATGTCCTTAATATAATTTGTCCGTTATCAGGAATGAATAGAAAGTATTGCGAATGATGATTGCAGTAAAAATGGCATTTTATGTGTATTCTCATTTGTTTCTAATAAAGAAAAGTATGACGTACAAATAAATCACAAAACAATGTTTTGGCAATCTTATTAAAATAGAGATTTGATTGTTAACAAACTTCATAAATTAAGGATATTGGAATTAATTTTCATATTAGCATCTACCCAGTACATCTGCTATATAAGCATAAATCAATTCAAAGAAAGCTTGGCTAAACATGAATCAACAGCTAATATGTCCCAAGAAACAGAGTTATCTTTATCATTTGCTGACTGCCATACCCTGCACTAAACAATGGATTAACTTGCATATAAAGATACATCTTGTAGATTGTTCTGGGTGTTACAGTTAGCCTTGTAATTTTCAATGTTGTGATCATAAATATAACCTTAACACAATTTATGCCTTACCCATAAATGGAATGGAACATAGATTGTACAATAAGGATCTACAGAAAGAAAATACTTAACCAGAGTAATGATTAAACTAACAAAATACAGTTTAATGAAATGTTAATGATAGCTACCATTTGTTGATTTATTACTATATTCTAGGCCTTGTGCTAAGCATTTAAAGCATACTATTAAATTTAATCCTTACAAAAATTTTACAGTGTAGTTATTAAAATCAACACTTAACAAATGAGGAAAAAGTTCAGAGCTTTCAACAACTTGCACATATTTGGATGCAAAGGTAGGATTCAAAGCCAGATCTAGTCCTAAGGCCAGTATTTTTATTCTCTGTGTGGCATTGCCTCTCATCTAGATTCCATAAATCTAACTTTTAATTTAGAAAGGGAGAGTAATGACAGACACGTGTAAATAAGACAGAAACTTTATTTTAACGGGAGGTCAACGTAAGTATCAAATGTTTGCCAAAAACACTTAAAGCATCTTACACTTCAATTATAACAGTAGAGTGTCCAGAACAAAGACTACCATAGTCCTAAACTGATTACCTCAGTGCACACTACCCAGACTGCTATATTAAATTCTGGAAGCTGCACTTCCAGAGGAACATTAACAAACAGAAAAGCCACCATAAAGCAAGGGTAATAAGAATGTAATACTGGCTATTAATTATTCTAGTCACCTTTCATTTAACACATGCTTTGTGCCTGGTGCTATTTTGTACTTTATACAATTCTCTCACTTAATCCTCACAATATTCCTGAAAGCTAGATGTGATTTTTCTGATTTTCCAAGAAAGAAAGTTAGAGCTCAAAAAGATTAAGTAATTCTCCTGACACCACAAAGCTAATATATAGTAAAGCTGAAAGAGAGACTGGGTTTATCTAACAACAAAGCCAGGACACTTTCTGTTATACTACCTTGCAATGTTGAAAGGAATTGAGAAAGTTTAGTACTAAAGAAGACAAATATTAGAAGGATTAGGCTTATATTACACAGTTCCAAAGGACTAAACTAGAAACAATAGGAAGGTGCTAAAGGAGTATTTTCCTACAATAAGGATTTTCTACTGGTCAGGTCAATGGAATATGTAATTTCAAGTTGTACAAAGATGACCTGTAACTTGATATTACATTTCCCCATTATTCATGCCTTAAATTAAGTTCTCATTAATTCTGAGACTCTAAGACTCTACTTTTAGCTTAATAAAAATAAAGGCAGCAAATAGGAGACTATCAAGACTGTACTGTGTACTCAAAACAGTTTAAAACTTTCCATTAGTCATCACCTAAATAATGTTTAAGAGTAAATATGTATAAATAAATATACAGTCATATGGTGAAACTTATTTTAAAAATACTGAAGAATTATGTGAGATAATTAGAAGATTTATAAATAAGTTAATTGTTAATTTAATTCGATACAAATTTTCATAATCTACACACTGTACTCCTTGTGTGACGGTATGTATAGGCAACATGGCAACAAGATGCCATCCTCAGTGCCTATCTATAGCAGAAATAAAGATATGCCTTAGCACCATAATAAAAAATATTTTCTTAATGCTTTCAATGTGTTGAAGATAGGGAAGAATATCACACATGTATTCTCTCTTTTAATCCTCAAAACATACCTATGATATAGAGTTTCTAACAAAGTAATAATTCTCACATTTTATAGATAAGACAAGTGTAAGGAACTTAAAAATTTTACCTAAAGATACATAGTTTATAAATGATGAAGTTATGTGTAAAATTTGAATCAATCTGACCCCACAGTCTCACTATGGAACACCATTCCATAATGCATTCTTATTCAAAATATCAATAAAGTGAAAGGGAATATTTTAAATATTTCTATTCCCATAATAGAAATGCAAACCTGAATATTATTCTATTTTTTTTTCTCAACTTGAGATTTATTCATGAAGTCACTTTTGAGGTCAACTTGAGCCAGATATTTCTCTTTAGGTTCTAATAAAAACTTCAGAAAGCTATTATCAGGAAAATAGAGCAAACCACACCTCTTTGTGGTAAACAAGTGATGTGTCTCACTGTAACTCATTTTCCTCTCCTCAAGAGTATTGTGATGTTTGAGGGTGCTCTGTGGAAAAGGAAACATCTTAAGCTCTGCGGTTGCAGGGAGCAGCATGAGGATCAATGGATAATTCTTACAGAGAAAGATTTTTGGCTTAATATGAAAAAGAAATTTTTATCAAGTTGGAAAATAAGCTGCCTTGGAAGTTGTGGCTGCCACATTAATGAAGAAGCAATTCTAGACACAGGGAACTCATCGATTGTCAAAGTTATAGAAACAGGGTCAATAAGCTTTTTTTTTTGGTGAAGTTTCAGATAGTAAATATTTTAGGCTTTGCTAGATATATAGTCTCTGTCACAAGTACTTAATTCTTCCCTTGTCGTGTAAAAACAGCTACAGAGAATATGAAAGTGCATGGGTGTGACTGTACTGCAATAAAATTTTATTTGCACTGTAAGAAAAGGTATGGCAGTAGCGGGATGCTGCACATAATATCAATGAGGCACATGATCTCAAACCGGGCAAAGTGGGCTCCAAAGGGAGATCCAAACTTGATCTGTATGTTGACTTCTTATCTCCCTAATCTTGAGCTGTACTCCACATCTTTAAAATAAATAAATAATAATTTTAAAAAATCTATTTACATAAACAGGCTAAGGCCATATTTGGCCCATGGGATAAACCATGCCAGCCCCTTTCATAAGATATATCAATCAGAGTATGCTCACACCTGTTGCAAAAACTCCAAGTTTCAGTGACTTAATATTGGGAATGGCAAACTAGAATCCATAGGAGTATCTGTCCTATTGCCTGCTTTTGTGTGACTCGCAAGCAAAAAAGAGTTAAAAAAAAAATTTTAATAACTAATAAAGGAGAAAGAGAAGAATAAAAAAAGAAGGGGGAGAGGAAAGAGGAAAAAAAGAAGAAAGAGAGATGTAGTCTATAAAGATTAAAATATCTACAAAGTTGACCTATCATAGAAAAAAATGTACCACTCTAAACAGATGTGTCCTGTTAGAAAACTTTCTTATAAGAAGACACAAGGATGCAAACACTAACATTTTGTAATGTTGAAATCTTCCACATAGGGCCAACAAGCTTACCATAGTGTGGAGATAAAAGCATGAGGATGACATAGGGCAGGGGTCCTCAACCACTGGACCAGGGACCATTGCTGGTCCCTGACCTGTTAGGAACCAGACTTCACAGCAGGAAGTGAGCAAGCAAAGCTCCATCTGTATTTATAGCTGCTCCCCACAGCTTGCATTACTGCCTGAGTTCTGCCTCCTGTCAGAGCAGCAGTGACATTTGATTCTCATAGGAGCGTGAGCCCTACTGTGAACTGTGCATGTGAGAGATCTAGGTTGTGTGCTCCTTATGAGAATCTAAGGCCTGATGATCTGAGGTAGAGCTGAGGCCATGATGCTAAGGGAGCCCCCCCACATCCAGCTTAATAAAATGAAGCCCTTCCCAGGATAGAGAAGGGGCCCTCTTAATAGAGCAAGATAAAAGCTTCCCCGGAATAATGAAAGGGTCCTTCTAGCACCATAAGATAAGAGCTTTCTTGGAAGATTTATGATAAACAGGAATGTAGCCCCCAATCAGTAGTGCACATGTGTAATTTGGCTGTAACCTTGAACTGTGAAATACCCAATTAGCCTGTAAACCCTTTTCGGGGGACAAAGAAGCGAAAAATGTATAAAAGGCAATGCCTCCCTGCACTGGGGGCCTTTGGATGGAGGTCACAAATAAACACTGCTTCCTGGCCTCGGTGTCCTGTCTCTGTAAAATCTTGCCACACTAGCACTAGGGAGCAGCTGTAAATACAGATTAACATTAGCAGTAAGGTTTGCCTGCACAGAGACCATAATAAATCAATTGCTTGCAGACTCATATCAAAGCCCTACCAGTGAGTGGCAAGTGAGTGGATGTACTTCAACTGTACAGTGGCATCTGGTGACAGGCTTTAAATCAGAATCTGACACTTAGTCTGCACGTGGCGCCCATTATTTATTTACCACTTCTGTCCACATCTCTCTTTCGTATGGTCAGTTGTATAATTATTTCATTATATATTGCAATGTAATAGTAATAGAAATAAATTGTACAATAGATGTTATGCACTTGAATCATCCCCCAAACCATCCCCGCCCACAGTCTGTGGAAATATTGTCTTCCATGAAACTATGTCCCTGATGCCAAAAGGGTTGGGGACCGCTGACATAGAGGATACCTAACTTTCTGTATTTAAGAAGTGATACTTTTTGTTTGGTTCACATTTCAATAGCCAGAATTAATCAAATGTCTGCTTAGATACAAGAGAATTAAAAATGTAATATTTGGCTGAATAGCTTTCTTCCAATATTTATTTTGCAGTATGAATAAGAAACATGAATCTAGCCGGGCTGGGTGGCTCAGCCTGTAATCCTAAGCTTTGGGAGGCTGAGGTGAGTGGATTGCCTGAGCACACGGGTTCGAGACCTGCCTGGGGCAACTTGGTGAGACCTCATCTCTACAATAAGGCAAAAATTAGCCGGGTATGGTAGTGCGTGCCTGTAGTTCCAGCTACTTGGAAGGGTGAGGTGGAGGGATCACCGGAGCCCAGCAGGCCGAGGCTGCGGTGACTGGGAGTGTGCCACTGCATTCCAGTCTGGGTGACAGAGTAAGACTCCAACTCAAAAAAAAAAAGAACATGAATCTTTCACCAATCAATTGACTCTACCATGTAGAGTGAATGTGCAGATCAAATTGAGACTTGAACAGGCATTTCAATTGTGAGACATGATATTTCTGTTTCTACAATCCCCGAAGTTGTAGAAACATACAAGTTTAGTATCCCCAATCCAAAGATTCATAATTTAAGACACTCAAAAATCTAAAACTTTTTGAGCTCTGACATGATGCCACAAGTGGAAAATTTCCCATATGACCTCATGTGATAGATCGCAGCAAAAAATGCAGGTGTACAACACAGTTTATTCAGTGCCCCTGAGGGGTTGGGGGGGGGACCTTGATAACTCCATTCAGCTGTGATATAGCTTTACTATGCCCATTCAGTTTTCCCCACCTAAGTATGCCCACAGTGAGTATCAAAACAGCAAGTGTGCAGGCCAGATACATCAACAAGAGGTTCCACACGATGCCCCATATGGGGCCAAGACCTATGTGCATTACTTATTGTGTTTTTTGCTTGCTCTCTGCTCTGTGGTATACATATATTTTTTTTTTTTAAAAAGAAAGGTCTGCAGATACCCCTGAAGGTAACAATGAATAGAAAAAGAGAAAGCATTATGTTTATCTATAGCATAAAAAGTTAAACTCTTGAAGAAACTGGACAGTGGTGTAAGTGTGAAACCTTTTACAAAAGAGTATGATGTTGGAATGGCTGCCGTATATGACCTAAAGTGGTAGAAAGATAACCTATTGAAGTTCTATGCTGAAATTTATGAACAAATGTTAATTAAAATTTAAAAAGCACTGCTTAGAGCTAAACGTGAATATCTCCATTGTGTATTAAAGGATTGGATTTGTCAGCATCACAGTGAACACATTTCACTTACAAGTATACTGACCAGGAAACAAACAAAAATCTATGACAATGAACTGAAACTTGACAAGAACTGTGACTATCAAACACTGAAATTTAAGAAAAGACATAGAACTAAATGTTTAAAGATTTGTGGTAATAAAAGTATCTGTTGATCATATGCAGTGGAAAAATTCATTGAAAAGTTAGCCAAGGTCATTGCTGATGAAATCCAATGCAAGATCATGCTTATGAAACAACAGTATTGTCCCAGAAAGACATTGACTACAGCTCACAAGACAGTCATAGAAATTAAGCATGCCAAGGACAGAATAACTGTGCTGGCATGTGCTAAAGCAACAGGCACACATAAGTGTTAACTTGCTATAATAGGCAAAAGCTAATTTTAAGGATTGAATTTCTTATAAATTCATTATTATGCTAACAAGAAGGCATGGAACACCAGGGGCATCTTTTCTGATTGGTTTGACAAATATTTGGAACCAGCAACTCTTGCTCACTGCAAGGAAGCTGGACTGCTTTAAGACTTTATTTCTCGTCAACTGTTCTGTTTATCCTCCAGTTGAAATTCTCACCAAGGCCGGGCGCAGTGGCTTAAGTCTGTAATCCTAGCACTTTGGGAGGCTGAGGTGAGGGGATTGCCTGAGCCCACAGGTTCAAGAACAGCCTGGGCAACTTGGCGAGGCCTCATCCCTACAATAAATCAAAAGAACATAAGAACGAAAGAAAGAAAGAAAGAAAGAAAGAAAGAAAGAAAGAAAGGAAGGAAGGAAGGAAGGAAGGAAGGAAGGAAGGAAGGAAGGAAGGAAGGAAGGAAGGAAGGAAGGAAGGAAGGGAGAGAGAGAGAGAGAGAGAGAGAGAGAGAGAGAGAGAAAGAAAGAAAGAAAGAAAGAAAGAAAGAAAGAAAGAAAGAAAGAAAGAAAGAAAGAAAGAAAGTCTCATCAAAAATAACGTTGATGCCCTACACTTTTCTTCGAATGTAACTTATTTAATTCAGCCATGTGACCAGGGTATATCCTTAGATCAATAAATAGCAAATATGAAAACATGTTTTTTGAACAGCATGGTAGCAGCAGTAAACAGAGACGTTGATATGAAAGGCTTTCAAAAGGAGTTAAGCATGAAGGATGCTGTATATGCTGTTGCCATTGCCTGGAACACAGGGACTGAAAACACAGTTGTGCATGCCTGGCATAGTCTCTGGCCTGAGACTGTATTCAGTGATATTAATGAACAAGGTAATGACTTTGAAGGATTCTGTAAGTGAAGTGAGGAAATATGATGTCTAAACTCCTTACATGTGCAAAAAACATACCTTTGGAGTCCATCAGTAAGCTAGAAGAATTGGTTACTGAAGAAGTTTTTATCACTGGTAATGAGACTCCAGATGTTCATTGACCAATGGTGAAATAGCAGAAATGGTTCAGAATCAAGATGATCACGTTACTGTAATAGTGATGATAAAGATGACATTAACACTGCAGAAAAGGTGCCTAAGATGACTTGGTGAAAAAGTGTGATGGGTTTATTGAAAGACTAAAGCAGTGTGCATTCATAATAAAACAAGAAATCATGTCAGTTTATGAAATCAAAGAGAAACTTCTAAGACAAAAATGTTGTTAATGAGGCAAATGACTCTGTAGGAAACATTTTAAAAAGTCATCCATCAGAATGCTTCCTTCTCCCCGGGGACCCACTTCCTGGTCCCTTAACTGCTTCTGATGTTGTCCTCAGTTAAAAAAAATAAAAATATAGGGTACAGTAACTTTTTAATTAAAACACAGCATTGTAGGTAGAGATGAAAAGCCTGACCTTGATTGTTGTTGCTATTGTTTAACAGCTGATACAGCTCATGCTGCTGAAGCTATTGTGCTGCTTAGTTACCCAGAACACATTATTTTTTCAATGTATTAATGGTATGTCATTTTTTACTGTTAAGTTCTCACGTGTGAGTAGCATAAGAAAATGATTGCATATTGGTAGCATATAAATTCAGAGTCGAGAATGATGGTGATGCTGAACAACCACAGATTGTCCACATGGATGGTTGAGATAATAACACCTTTGCTTTCTGATGGGCCAATGTAAACTGACTTTGCTTCCATGTACATTATTAAAAATATTGTATAAAATTACTTTTAGGCAATGATGTAAGGTAAATCTAAAATATAAAATCTGTGTTTAGACTTGAGTTCTATCCCCAAGATATTTCATGCAAATATTCCAAAATTGAAAAAAATCTAAAATCTAACACACTTCTGGTCCCAAGCATTCTCAGATAAGGAATACTCAATTTGCAATATCTATGGGGTAGATAGAGGCTGATTCTCCCTGCACATTCCTTCATAACTTTTTTGCTTTAAAAAAAATGGAAATGGTTTGAGATTTTCCTAAACACCATTAATGACATTTGCCTCAACATTTCTTCTTGTATTTGCACATATGTAAAGACTAAGTATTATATATGTGTATGAAATAATTACACAATCTATGAGATACTTAAACCAAATGGATTAGGAAAAGTGCAATCATTTTGGGGGAAATCTAGATTTAAACCTAATTGACCATTTGGTTTTAGAAGATTTCAATTTAGTTTTCACTTTCTGTTTTTCACTTCCCTTTAGTTTCTAAAGTTTCCAGTAAAAATAGATGAAAACACAATTTTTCTAAATAATATTTTTCATTATATTATTATTTAAATACTTATTCTTATAGATTTTACCATGAGAAAGAGAGAAAGAGAGAAGAGAGAGATTAAAATCTCAGATAAATCTTGCTACTTGCTATAGTAAACATCATTAAAGGCATAAGAGACTAATTGACAGGACTTTATAAATGAAACTCTATTTTAAGAGAAAATGGTGTAATCACTCAAATAATTAAGTGAACAGAACAGTGGGAGTAATAGAAACTGCAGAGTGATCAACAAAATAGCCAATAAATCAAATAAAACCAAGGGGTATAGCAGGACCAAATGGTAGGTTAAGAAGAAAATAAAATAAGCTTAAATTAATCTTCAGTTCTTACCAAGACAACAAAAGCAATAAGAAGCACACTATGTAATTCAACATAATTGGCCGAAGTTACCTTACAGAAGTAGGATCAACCAATACTTTGTTTTAAGTAGCCTATGATGGATATGTACTTGCAATATGAGGATTGCTACATGGCATGATTTCAGGGTTAGCTGAATCCTTTGAAGCACAACATAAAAATGAGATAGAATTAAAGCAAATCTAGAAATATTCACTATGAAGCCACTGCCGTATTTCTCAATTGTGTTAATGTGTACAGAGCACTATAACATTCCAGGTATCACATTAAAAACATCCTACCATTCAGTTTGCAAAATATAATACTTTAGTCAAAGGAATTCCCAGGAAAATCTTTCTTGACTTTGGGTTTCCTCGGTTTTACACGTACCATTTCACAAGAAACCCCAAAGGTAGTCATCAGGTATTCAAATATATTCTGCTACGTTAACCATTTTGTTATGATGATGTAAACATTGACTTAATTGTTGAATTAGTGGGCTTATTTGTTTAAATGAAATGGAGAGTCAAACAGCTGAACAAATCTGGAGTCAATGAATTAGAACCTTAATTCCATTCAACGGTACCAAAGAAAAATTTCTAGATCTTCTGTGGCAAAAGGGTCACTGCTCTACACACTGGGGCTCCCTCATGAAATCCCTGCTTCTTGGACCTTGAACAACTGTCATAATACTATAAGAAAGGGATTGGGCATAGTGGGAAACTGCCAGGGGAGGGGGGCACACCTCATCAACAAGCGTACCTGCATAATGAACATTTGTATATCTAACGCTGAATTGTATCCCACATGTTCAAACAAACAAGCAAAAGTTAGTTAATCCTACAAACTTTATCACTCCTAAAATATTTAACTAAAATTCTTCATATTATCTAATACCTAGTCCATGTTAAAAAAATTAAAGAAAGAAAAAGAAAAGGAAAACACTGTTTGTCTTCTCATAGCAAAGAGATTATCCAATCTCTCTGGGATTTATAGGCTGCTAAAGAAACTCCCTTTTCCTTATATCAGTGTGTGCTGGTCACCTATAGGCTCTAGAGTCTGAGGGTTGTATCCTCTGCCTAGGGACATGGCTTCCCCCATTTCTGATGGTGGGAAGAAGTAATGAAGTAAACTTGTATTGTTCTTATTAGGTAACTTTAGAACAATTTCAAAAGGTTATGTTAGTATTATTTGTAACCTTTTGGGTAATTCTTGATAACCCTGTAGTAACTCTGGGCCATTCTACCCACCAGCAATGTCTCCTGCTTAGAAATCTCCTACACCTTCTCTCTCAAGAAGAATTAGAAACACTTATTAGCAAAGAAAAAAAACCTGCTTCTATTCGGTTCACCCCCATGTCTCTTGTTTGTACACGTTACAACAGGAGATCACACATTTCTATTTTTACACAAGTCTTTCATGACTTCTGTTTTCTTTGTTGTTGTTGTTCATGCATAATGAAGGCTAGTTCATGTCAGTAGCCAATAACATAGTCTCTTCTGGGTTTGACCCAGTAGAGAATTCAGGAAAACAGCAGGCTTTAAAATTCTACACCTGAATCAATGAAACTATATAAACGAAGTCCTTCAAAGGGACCTTGGAATCAATCATTTGGGAGATAAAATACACATGATTAGCAAATGCTGTTGGTACCATAGACATATTCCTCCCTGGAGATATTCCCCTTATATGTGAATGCTTTCTCCCAACTTTCTTCCTGGGAGCATTCTCTGACCAAAGAGTAATCAATATAGAGCAGAAAAGAAGAGGTATAGAAGTAACATACGGCCTGAGACTATGGCAGTCTCCTGGTACTTTGACCTCTTATATCATGTCTCAGATTTCCCAGAATGGTGGTTCCAAGATACCAGGGCAAAAGAGCCAGGCTTCTTGCATTTAACCTCACTAATTTTGCAACATCACTTTTGTCATACATTTCTACTTCTATCTGTTGGTGAACGCAGTCAAAATCCAGTCCACATTAAAGCAGTCCATAAAACCAGGGAATAAATAGACCCCAATTCTCAATTAGAAACATGTCAGAGAATTTGTGTTTATCTGTATTCTACCAGTCCATGTTTTCTCAGATCACATTCAAGTAAATTGCATGTACCAATATCCTTGACTCAAGATATATGTTTTGGAGGAAGCACACTGGGGCAATCTGACCTCAGTTGTTCCCTTTCTGAGACAGGTTATAGGACAGAATTGGTGAATCAGTAGTTTCCATGCCAAGCTGTTGATTGATGATCACTTTTTTAGAAATGTAATGTACTGTAGGCTATACATTATTGCCTTATTTATGGGATTTGTTCTTTTTCTTTAATAATGCCTCAGGTTATTCTCAAAATAACGTGTGTGTGTGTGTGTGTGTGTGTGTTTTGTATTACTTTATATTTTGGTTTTGCACAGATAAATTTACATGGTTGCATTGAATGGTGGTGAAAATGAATCAAATCAGATTCTGCTAGTAACCAGAGAAATCTGATTTCCTCAGTTGCTGAGGCAGCCAAATAATGAAATTATTTATTTTAAAAATATTACAAACAATGTTACAAACATAAGTTTCAGAATAACAATTCTTGTTCACTACCCACTCATTGGAAAAGACAATATACATCAAATCTAATTCTGTAAAGGCTAATATTGTATCCATAAAACAGGAGGTAAAAAAATTAGAAACATGTATAGAAATTAATAAGTATACTGCTAAGATAAGATGCAAACAGAAGTATTACAGGAAAATCTAATATATGTCTCACAGAATAAAATGTCCCTGATTCATGGATAAGTTATAAATATAATGCATATAAATACTTCTACAATTTTGACCTACATAGTTCAGTCCCAGGGCAATGTTGCAGTTAAAATGACACAGCCCATGAAAACAGAAAAAATTCAAAATAATTCAAGTCTTTTGCTTGACTTGTACTTCTTGAAACACCATGAAGGTGACAAATAGTCCAGAGCAATGTTTTTTAAATTTCTTTTTATTTTTCTCTGTCTTTGGCAGGCCTCCCAAACTCCAATACTTCCCTCATCTCTGATTTCAAAAGCTTCTCCTTAAAAACATCTCTATTCATAACCCCTAGCCTCACATAATTCTTCTCTTCTTGATTTTGTTTTTGCTTTTTGGTTCTAGGGAATTTACTAAGTCTCTTTTGCTAGGGTTGGGAAGTCTGAGTTGGACAATTCTCAATAGGTATAATGTCACATGTAACAACTAGTACTCGTTCAATTGTCATACTTAAAATAGATTATATGTACTAACGTTTAATTGCTTATCTTCACAGCATCTGAAATTTCTAAATCTTTGGACAGTCTTTCATTAATGAAGCATAGGAAGAGAGTGAAGCTGGAAAGGGCACACAGTACTCAGGTATCTGACATACCTCAACACTATCCAGTCATGACTTGGATAGATAGACTAGAGGATTGGTCATATAAAGACAAAAGTCACATAGAAGATAAACTTATGCTGAATATTTAGTCAGTCTCACACTTGAGGCCAAAACAAGAGGTTCTGATTTCACTGTGTGAAACTCCTACTATGTAAGTTTTGAAAATTAATGAAGAGCATGCTGATTTTTCCAGGCAAAAGTCATTCTGTTTTGTTTGGGGTTTTTTTTGTGTCTACAAATATAAATGGAATACCATGAAGAAATAGTATTTAAGACAGTAACAAAAGGATAGGCCTTCAAATCCCCTTTGTTTTTAGAGGGCTGTTGAATGGTCAAAACCCCTTTACTGGGGGGAGTGGAGATGGAGGGGAAAATATTTAGAAACATGAATATGCTAATGAATGTTAACCTATCTCACTTTCTTACTAATTTTGGTGAGACACTGGCAAAAGATGTTGCATATTTAAATGTGTAGCTCATGATTTACTAAAACAGCATCATCTTTTAAAAATAAAGTATATTGAAATTTTCCCTGGATGTCACTGGAGCCTGGACTGAATTTACTACAATATCTTATTACAAAATTCATGGGGTTGAAGAACTTACAACTTGTAGGAAAATCAAACACATTACTGAAGTAAATCCAGAGAATGAAGTCAAAAGAATAAAAAAATATTATGAGTAAGTAAGAAAATTAACAAATACAAATATATGTTTTAGCAAATATGTTATAAACTTTTTATACCAACTATAATTAAAATATCATTTTTTAAATTTATAAAAATGACTATGTGGATATATTGCCAAGATTCTCCCTTAAGAAGTCCCTTAAGCTTTTAAAACTTCATGATAAATTTATGTCTGTACATTGTAATAGCATTTAATTTATTCCCTTTAGTCGGGCATGGTAGGGTGTACCTGTAGTTCTGGCTACTTGGAAAGCTGAGGCAGAAGGATGGCCGGTGCCCAGGGGGTTGATCCTGGGGTGTCCTTGAGAGTGTCACTGCACTCCAGCCTGGGCGACAGAGTGAGACTCCAACTCAAAAAATAAAAAAATTAAAAAAAAATTTTTTCTTCCCTATCCAAAAACCAATCCACCTTCCTGTATCTCCCACACCCTGCCACTGCCACTAACAGATACGCATACAGGGAGGAAAAAGAGATCTTGAAGAAAAACAGCCACCAGATACTTTCTTATCACAAATAAAGCAAGGACCAACCATCCCCCTGTGTATGAAACATTCCAACTGGTCTGAGACATATAGAGATGAACTGGCAAATGCTGCTGCTTTGCCACATAAGGCACTGACTGCAAATGAGGGGGCCTAGTCCCTAACCTGGACCTCCATCTGATTCTGGTTTCTCATGACTAAGACTGGTGAATATGACTATCTCTATCCACAAGGACTTCATCTGTCAGGATGAATTTTGGCTTTCTCAGTGCCCCGTCTGCATCTCAGTTCTGTTGAACAAAAGTTTGCAAACCTCTTTGTAAGTCCCTCTGGCTGAAGACTTCTTATAGGATCTATGCTAATAAAAGCAAGCTGTCACAGTATCTCCTGTATGGGTTGCTTACATATAGAGTTCTCCCTATAAATTCCTTTCAGTACTCACACTATCATATTCTTGTTCTGGGGGATTGATTTAGTCCTGCGTAAAAATGTCATTATTTATGGCATAGAATACAGGAATGCCCCTTAATGAGTAATGAACAAATTAAAATGTGTGTGATGCATATGATATCACATTTACAGAAAAACTTTCAGCCCTAAATTAATATGTTAGAAAAGAAAAAATAATCAGCAACTTAAGTTTCCATCTTAATAAATTAGGAAAGAATATCAATTTAAAATGAAAAGAAGTAGCAAAAAATAATGTATGTAAAATAAAAGAAGAAACTAATGAAATATAACATAAAACACAACAGAAAAAAATTAACAAAAATAAAGGTTTATTCTTCAAAATCATTAATACAATAGATTAATCTTTAACAAAACAAAGCAAACAGAAAAGAGATAAGGCAAAAGTGAATCAATTTCAGAAATAGAAAATAGAATATTAGAATAATAAAAAAGAGGATATTATACACAATTTAATACAATGATATTTTTAAATTAAAATAAAATCAACACACTTTTAGAAAAACAAAACTTACCAAAATGGACATAAAAGACATAGAACAATGGAATATTCTACATCTAGTAAATAAATTTAATCTGTTATTAAAATCTTTTCAACATAGAATTTTCCACAACACAGTGACTTTATTTATTTATTCTTCTAAACAAGAAAGAAAAAATACCAACCTAAACAAATCTTTCCAGAGAATAAAAAAGTTGGAAACACTTTCCTTTTTTTTTTTTTTTTTAAATTGTGGGGTACAATTCAGGGTTAGGTATACAAATATTCATTGTGCAGGAACCCTTGTTGATGATGTGTGTCCACCCTTCCCCAGGCAGGTATCGACTACTGTCAATCCCTCCTCCCTGCCTCCTCCTCCCCCACCCCTGCAGTTTCCCGCTACTATCAATTCTTTTCAAATAGTATTATGGTAGTTGTTCAAGGTCCACTTATGAGTGAGAACATGTGATACTCAGATCTTTGTTTCTGGGAATAATAACTCAGTATTATAAACTCTAATTCCATCCAGGTTGCTGCGGAGTTCATGATTTTGTTCTTCTTTATGGGTGCATAATATTCCATTGTGTGTATGTACCACAGTTTTTAAATCCAGTCCTCTTTTGATGGGCAGCACAGTTGGTTCTAAGCTCTTGCTATTGTTATGCTGCGATAAACATATGCGTGCAGGTATCTTTTTTATAGAATGATTTGAGTTCTTCCGGCCATATTCCCAGTAGGAGGATTGTGGGATCATATGGAATGTCAATTTTTAGAACTTGTAGGAATCACCACACCGATTTCTACGGAGGCTGTACTAGTTTACACTCCTACTAACAGTGTAGAAGGGGACCACTTTCATTTTGTGAAAGCAGCATAACCTTAATATCAAAATTTGATTAAAATATTAATAAAAAAGGAAATTGTAGAGTTATCTTTTCAGAAACATAAATACAGAAATCATAAATTATTAGCAAATCAAATCTGGCAATATATTTAAACAATACATAACGAGCAATTTGAGTTTATTTCATAAATGTGTTTGTTTTAAAATTTAAAAACCAATCCGTTTCACTGCATGTTAATTTTCTATTGCTGCCATAACATATTATGGCAAACTTAGTGGCAGAAAACAATACATATTTGTAATGTCACAGTTTTGTAGCTTAGAAGAACAGGTAACTGGGTCTTCTGCTTAGAATCTCACAAGGCAGAGATCAAGATGTTGAGCTATATTTCCTTCAGTAGACTCTGGAGATGAATCCACTTTCAAGTTCACAAATTCTTGGGTGGATTCAGTTCCTTGTAGTTGTTGGACTTAGGTCCCTATTTCCTTGCTTGCTGTCACCCAGGAGGTAATCCTAGAGACTGTCTATACATATATATTCCTTCGCATGTTTCTGGTGTGACCTTCCTCCAGAAACAGCATATTGAGTCTTTCTGACCTCTCCTTTTGTTACATCTCTTTGCCTCCAGTCAAATAATGTTCTCTGTTTTTAAGGGAAAAAATATGATTAGAATAAGATAGCCTTAATCTAATCCAGAATAATCTCTCTATTTGGAGGTTCATAACTCTAATTATGCTGACAGTTCCTTTTGCCATGTAATATAGCATATTTGTAGTTTCTGGTGAGGTCACAATTCTGCCTACCACATTGCATTAACAGAATAGAGGAGAAAGTATATATGATGATATCAATTAGTGCAGAAAAGTTATCTGGTAAATTTTCTACACCCATTATGATCTTTAAATGTCTTAGAAAACTAGAAACAAAAGAAAAATCCTTTATTCTGTTAGGGTGTCTAAAAGTTATAAGGGTTATAATTAATTAAAATATTAAATGACTTCCTCCTCAACATTAGAAATGTACAAAAATGTTCGCTATCAATACTCTTTTCAACATTTTAAAGAGGTTCTAGATAGCAATAGTCAACAAAAAATATGAAAATTGGTAGATATTAAAAATGTAGGGGTTGTCATTTGCAGAAAACATGTTTTGTACTTTAAACATCCAAAAATGTCTAAAGACAGACTTGAAATGACTAAACAAATTTAAAAAGTTAGTGGATACAAGATCCATATACAAAATCACTATATATCTATGTGGTAGGAGCAATTAAAAATAAAAAAGTGCTACAATAAATATTGCATTAAAAACCTCTCAAATGCCTAAAATAAAATGTAGTGAAAGATGGGCAAGACCTATACAAAGAGAACTAGAAATAAATTGTTATGGTATATTTCAAAAGACTTAATGAACATAGGCAAGTTCTATTTGGAATTCTTGGGAAAAATCAATCATTTACCGATGTCAGTTCTGTCAAAATTACACTATAGATTCAGGGCAACCACAGGAGAAATCTACACCCTTCAAGAAATATGAAAATCAACAATCTGAATTTCATATTTACATGGAAATGGATAAGCCCAATAATGACAATCTTAAAGGAGAACAAGCATTATCATTGGTATGGTCTGAATGCTTGTTTTCCCACAAATGTATATGTTAAAATCCTAACCAATAAGGGTGGGGCCTTTTGAGAGATAATTAGGTCATCATGAATAGAATTAGTACACATATAAAAGAGATCCCATAGAGCTACTATTCCTATCCATCATGTAAGGACACAGCAAGACGACACCATCTATGAAGCGGGTGGGGGGCAAGCTCTCACCAGACGTGGAATCTGCCAGTCTTTGATTTGGGATTTACTAGTCTCTAGACTGTGAGTAATAAATAGTTATTGCCTATAAACCACTTAGTCTATGGTATTTTTTAACAGCAGATTGAGTGGGCCAACACAACCAAACATAAAGAAAGACTTATAAAGCTATTATAACTAAGACTGTGGTGTTGGCAGTAATATATGTATGTGAAACAAAGGAAAAGAATAGAAAACGCAGTGTGGACTCACACGTACGCAGTCCCTGGATTGAACACAAGGTGACACTGCAGTACAGTAGGGGAAATTGTATTCAGTGAATTGGATATCTTCGGGGAAAAATAAAATAACAATTTGAATGTCTGGGTCCTGTAGGACACTGAAGAAATTGGCAAGGAAATTCAGCTACCTCAACAATTTAATTTGAAAGAAAAATCCATGTGGTATGTGTTTTGTTTTCAAAAGTACATTAGGTGACTGGTGGAATCTAATATTTTACCACTGAGTAATAGGTGGGGTCATTAGCTTTCTAGCCTGAAAATCTGGTTCTTAATATTTACGTTTTTACTTTCTTCTTTAGTAAATTCTGCATTGTAAGTTCTATTCCCTTAGTATAATAGTCTAATTATAAAGTTTAACTGAAATAACAGCCCACTCCCCCAAACAAACAAAAATACAGTGGCTTAAATAAACTATGTATTAAATAAATTATGTATTTTATTTTTTTTTACCACATATAAGTGATACTGTACTGATCAGTGGTAGAAACAGAATATAGTCTGGTGACCTAGGGTAGAAAGAGAATTCATTAAGGTATATTATATAGTGCATGAATTGTAGGCAGAAGGAATTGACTCAGCAGAAATTCAATGAACATTTGCCAAATTGCTACAATATGACTGGTCTACTAAGACAGATGTTCATCATTCATACTTTAGACTATAAAATCTTGCTGTGACCAGAAAGCTGTCACATCAGGAAGCCATAGTCAGCAATTCTAGTCATAAAAGAACCAAAGCCCTCTGGGGATCTGCATTCAGGACTTCAGGTCTCCCAGCATCATGCTGCTCACTTTTAATTGCTGTTCCATGTATGTCTGGTAGAATATATACTCTTTCGTGGAACCCTATCTACAAGGGAGACAAGAGAACATAATCCATTCTAGAAAGAAGTTGGTATACTAGTCTAGAGGATCTGCCTCAGCTTCCAAAATGTCCAAATTTCTGTAATAATAAGTAATGCCACTTATTAAGTAATCTAATTTAACACTAACCCTAACCTCTAACCCTAACCCTAACACTAACCTAACCATAACCCTAACCCTAATCCTACCCTAGCCCTGATCCCTAACCCCTAACCCTAACACTAACCTAAACCTAACCCTTAACCTAATCCTACCCTAGCCCTGACCCCTAACCCCAAATCCCTAACCCCTAACCCTAACCCTGCTTGGCACCAAATGAAACAAGCTTATTTCTTTTAGCATATTTTATCTAAGACTTGAAACTAATTTTTTTCCACCGGTGGAATTTAATATTCTTCTTCAAATAAAGATAAAGAAATAAACAAATAATTAAAGCAACAGTAAAATACAGCAAAGGAAATAAGGAAAAAACTTGCCCAAGCTCACAAATCTAATTCTGCAAAGCCATGCACCAAACCAGTTCTGTGTGGCTCAGGGAATGAGATGCTTCTTCCAATACTAAAATGGAATCAGTATAACTTCACATTTTTATTTTCAAATTATTGGAGTTTATTTGAGGCAGAAAAACAAACTCAGGAAACAGTTCTGTTAGTTTTAAAGAATGGATAAAATTAATAAGAAACAATGACTGACATGATGCCTATATCATTCAAAGGAAAAACAAAAGCAAACCAAAAAATGTTAGAGTTGATACACTCAGTGAGCCAGAATGTGAATGCTATACTGTGGAAAGTTCTGACTCCATTTAATTTATATGTGCTTTTGGCAAAATTAGTGAGGATTTGGCTCAAGATAATAGCTTAGACATCTGTGTACTAGGACCTCTGAGCAAGTGCTCCGTGTCATCTATATTCAGCATCAGAAAATTTTGTGGTATCCAAGTTTTTCTGTCATTCATGCGATTTAAAATATGACAAAAATAACCTTAAGAAAATAGGACAATGATGAATAAATCTGAAAATCATGTGAAAATATAATTCTAAACCCCAATTACTTTTCTTCTCTCAAAGACTAAGCAAAACAAACATTCTTATTTTTTCTTCATCTAAAAAACATGAGATAAAAAGCATCTAGATTTAAAATGTATGTACAAAAATGAAGAGCAAGTGACACAGTGTGCCCCATCCAGAAAGATGCATGATTCATAAAGATCTTGCTTTTAATAAGTCTGAAGGCAGCTGAGAAACTAAAGTGAAAATTTACTGAAGTCCTTGAGATTTGGCTGAAATTTTACTCAAGAACTTACAGGAGCTAATCAAAGCAGTCTTTGTGGCAAAGCAGATTTACATTCCAAATTAAAGCATTCAAAGTACCTGAAATCAGAAGGTGAGAGGAAGAAGGAAACAGAAGGTCACCCCATATATTTCTTAACATGGCAGTGTTCTCTGCCTCCCTTCCTGCTCAGTTAAATCACAAAGAAATACATTTGGTTCAGAAAACTATCAAAAGTTTTGGTAATAAAAGTTACACAAAGTACAAGTTACCAATATCCCTGGGAAATGAAAGGTAGAAAAATTCGCTTGTCAGAATTTTACTAGCAAATAAATGCAATTATTAATAGACGCAAGTCACAGTCATCTACAAACACATAGTTGTAAATTAGTGGGAGTAACTATAAATGGTTAACATATTTGTGATACATTTAACTGCATTTTTAAGAGCATAATATTCATCCTATATGAATAGCTGAGGTGAACTGATATACAATTTTTAACTATTAGTACTGAATTACTTTTATTTACATTTAAATATGCATTAATACTCTGCTAGGTGATTTCCATACATTACCCTTTTCTTTGACCTTAAAATATTGGATCTTCTTATAGCTTGATAAATTGTCTCTTATTTTCCAACTTAATTTTAATTTATATCTCTACGGAAACCTTTCCTAAGAATTCCAGTTTTCTTTAGTCAATGATGTACTTAACATCTGTGCTTGGAAATATCATAATAATTTTAATCTCAGCATGTTTAAAGCTGGTAGTTTGGCTTTCTCATGCAAACCTAATCTATCATTAGTTCCTCTTTACCCAAATTGCTATTAATTCATCTTTACTTCCTCACTCCACCTGCCTTCATATAGCTGATCTATTAGAAGACCTGTCAATGTTGTCTCTACTTAATATTTCAAGTTCACCCTCACATCTTCATCTCATTGTACTGACTTAGCCTAACCTACTGTATTAGAATCTTAAATATCCAAAAGTCAAATGTCTACGGCATTAAATGTCTAGAAATGCTCTTCTTTTATCTGCTTTAAAGCAGCCAGAGTGATTTTAAATAGGACCCGTGCCCACACTCCTATTAAAGTTTAAAGAAAGAAAGAAATACCTAACAGGATCTTGTATATTCTGGCCTCTTGTTAAGCCCCAGTTATATGTTAAGCCAGTAGGAATTTGGGGGGTAGGGATGACATAGGAATGAGGCTGTGGGGGAAAAATGTGTTTTATTCTCTTTCTATCTTAATGCCTAGCAAAGAAGCAGCCAAATCATTCAATCTCAATAATTATAGTTGAGTAAAAGAATAAGAGCCTCCAAAAAAACTCTCATCTAGTCATCTTCAAAACCAAGGTTGGTACTCTTTTAAATCTCAATATCAAGGATGATGACAATAAAAATAATATAATGTCCATTCATAAAGCGTATTATTTCCTTTACTCTGAATAATAATCCAATGAAATCTATATTAATCTCCAAATTATACAAACAAAATGGACCATTAAAAAGTTAAATATAAAGCCCTGTGGCTATTGGCAAAGCTGGGATTTGTTCCATGTTTGTTTGACTCCAAATCTCATGCTCTGAATGTCTTCTTTTAGCAATAATTGAATCAGCAGTTACTAAAATCATAATAAAGTCAGTAAAGTTGAATGTGCAATGTTAATCTAAATTAGTCCTGTTTTATTTTTTTGAATTTTGTTGAATTTTTAGGCTGGTGACAGAAGCTGTAGTTTACTATCCACTATGAATTTTTATTTTTTTAAAGATAAAATTTGCTGTTCTTTGAATGTTCACAATATGTTTCCTTTTCTTTGACTAGTTCCATATAGTAGCAGTTATATTTGTGTTTTTTAAATGTCAAAAATTAAATAAAAAACAAGTTCTAAGAATTTATCAGAAGGAAACTACAGGAATTAGACTTCATATGCGATTACAATTATAGTAAGGGTGATAAATATATGTAGCTACCAGTGGCACTGAGTGTCTTTATGACAGGCTGCATGAAATAATGGAAAGGACCAGATTGAAGAAAGACTGAACTGGATTTGAATATTGTTCTAATATTTTTAGAAGTGTCAATTTAGATACATTTTTGTCTTCTGTGAATCTCAAATATCATTGTCTGTGAAAACACGATAATACTTAATTTTCAATGACTTTTAATAATCAGAAATAGCAATTCTCATTTTTTTGTGATCACTATTGTCATTATCACCACCACCACCATCATCATCAATAGCAGAAACAGAGACATTTTTTCTATTTTTCCCTTCAAAGTATCTTTGCTTTGTCCTTTTTTAGTCTTTTTTTATTCTCTCAGGAAAACAACAAAGGTGTTAAGATTGATTACATACTTTACTTTTCCTTCTGGCCACCATTTGTCACTGTTGTAAGTAAACAGCAAAATAAAATCTCTTATTAAATGAGACTCCATACAAATCCCACACAGGCTGTACTTGTAAGAAAAAAGAAAAGTCTCTTCTTCAGGTGCCTAGATTTGATCTTTCTATATAAATCAATAGTTACCTCTACACACTGTTCACCAATCTTAGACACATACTTTTAGTTACTCAGTATAGAAAGTCTACATTTCATTCAGTCTACATTTTAAGCAATCTTCCAATTTCTTATATAGAAAACCTTCTTATTCAGTCCTGCTATTGTTCAGCTAACTCATAGCCCTGTGACATAAATCTAATTAAGACTTTGACTAGCACAATTAGAATTAGAATTCAAAAATACAATTAAAGGTTTTAAATGCAAAAAAAAGTGATTTTGGTATTAAATGTAAATGACATCTTTATTCTAAGAATTCATCAGTTTGGAAGTTAATGCAATTAATGAAGCGAGAAATAAGATGCAAATCCAAACGTTTCTATTCCTTCGCTTAGTTTGCTGCCATGGGCAAACCCTAAAGAGGAATTAAAGTCGATTGCCACCAAAAAAGGAGGAATTGAGGATGTGCTATCTTAGATAGTTGTATATAGGACTTCCTGAATAAGAGACACATTCAGTTGAATGTATGTAAGTTTGTGTGGAAACATGTGCATAAATGAATGAATGTAAGGACAATTAAATTGTTGAAACAATAGGATTCATATTATTTTTATAAAAAAATATAGCCATTGGAACACCCTAGAATTTAAGGATAAAAATCTAGAATATAACTAAAAATTGAAAATAGAAAACCCTCAGAAACTCTGAAATCGTGAAAAAATATGTTGGCATTCTGAAAAAATGATTATAGGTATGTTGAGAATATGAACAATTTTCTACTTAAATGGTACATGTGGATCACTCAGAGAAAAACATGCATCACCACCAGCTACTGCCCAGATTATAAGAAAACATCTATGGGCAATCCACTCGGGTCCCCTGTCACTGTGGGAGTTTTTCTGCCCTTTCAATAAATCCTGCTTTAAAAAAAAAAAAGAAAACGTCTACATCTATTTCTTTAAAAATCTCTAACCGTGACCAACACATCAACTATTTTCTATACATTCATTTGTATATTTAAAAATAAGTAAAAGTAGTTTTTTATCTGAAAAATTATTTAAAGCATGAAGATTACTGTAATTCATATGTTAATCTACAAAACGATCAGATATTGTGACCAGTAACCTAAAATTTCTCCCCAGTATCCCTGACTTCTGGTATTCATATCATAGTGAAGTCCTCTTTTCTTGAGTATAGGCAGGACCAAATGATTGCTTTAATCACCAGAAAATAGCAAAAATGATGACATGTAACTTCTGAGATTAGGTTATTAAAGACTATAACTTCTTTTTTTGGCTGGCACTATCTTGTTCTTCTTGTGTGCTTACTCTGATGAATTAATTTGCATGAGTCCATGAATCCCATGGCAAGGGGCTGAGGGTGGCCTCTGGCCAACCATCAGCAAGGAACAGAAGCCCTGAATCTAAAAGCCTTTGAGGAACTGAATCCTGCCAACAACTACTTAAGTGATGTTGGAAGCAGACTATTTCTATTTATGCCTTCAAATGAGAATAGAGCCCTGGCTAACACCTGGATTTCAGCCTTGTGGATACCCTTACACTGAGGACTCTGTTGAACCATGTCTGAATTCTTAATCTACAGAAAGTGTGAGATAATAAATGTTGTTGTGTAAAGCCACTAAGTTAGGGGACATTTTTTCATGTAGCAATAAGTATTTTAGGAGATCTAATTTAGTTCAGCTGATGATCCACTGTCTAATGTTGTAGAAATCAGTTACTGAGAAACTTCATAGAAATTAAATCCATCCAGTCAGTTGAATGGCTGTGTGCCAGAGTGCTATTTGTTGAACAATAATGCTACTATCAGCAGAAAAGATCTTGTCATCATTAAAAATATTTTTCAAAAGAGAAAGTTAAACTTTTCGTTTACTTGTTTAAAACCTGAGTTGCTGCCTTTGTTCTTTGTGTGGGTTCTTGGAAGGTTTATTAATTTAAATCTCCGAAAATAAAAACAAAAATGCTTTTCCATTTAAACTTCTGCTCTTGAAAATCTTTTTCAATCTATTGGCTCACTTTCCTGCCTTTACAAATAAAATACTGTGAGCTTAGCTGCTTTCTTTTGATTACTGTCATGCAATACCTCAGAGTTATATTGAAAATGAATTCTCACTGTACAGTAATTTGGATACAGGAAGTGAAAGAAAGGGTGAGTGGGCACTCAATCTAAAACATCCACTGAAGAGGTTTTGGAAAAAAACATTGGATTTAGATTATTTTCCTCAGATTTGAATTTCTCAGTCAACTTTAAGTATAATAGTAATAATAAGAGCAATAATAATAAACTAGATACTATGTATTCAGATATTTCAGTTACATTTTTGTGTTTTTTTATACAAATTGTTTGAAAACTACATTACTACTCTTCCCTCGTGGCTTAACAAAAAACAGCTGCAATAACAAAAAACTTTCAAATACTATTCCCTTTAGTTAATCATTGCATTCTTTGGTCGTCACGTCATCAGATTACAAACAAATGAACAAGTATTGAAATAGATTACCAATATCATGACAGATTAAAAAGGCATCTTAGTAAACTTTTATTTAATATGGAAAGACAAAGATGCCACCTCTATTTGTGAAAGACACATTGTCCTTAGATTTGAACCTTCAAACAAAACATTTATGCTTGTATTTGTATATTCTTATTCTACATTTGCATTTTATTCAGATTGTAAAAATGCTAGGCTAGAAGATTATTTAAAGTCTGGTGAAAGATTGCAAAAACTATTATTAACATAAGAGCTAGGATGAAACAAAGCTTGGGTGTGTTATCCCAAGTGGAGTGTGCTGCTTTGGAAATTAAAACAAAATTTTTGACATCCATGCTAGAAAATGTAGACATGGATATTATTTTTGTTGTTGTTGTTTTTGTTTTTTGTTGTTTTTTTTGAGTTGGAGTCTCACTCTGTCGCCCAGACTGGAGTGCAGTGGCCGCTCCCGACCACCGCATCCTCGACCTGCTGGTCTTCGGTGATCCTTCGCCTCAGCCTTCCAAGTAGCCGGAATTACAGGCATGAGCTATCACGCCCAGCTGATTTTTTGATTTATTGTAGAGATGAGGTCTCGCTGATCAGGCGGGTCTCCAACCCGCGGGCTCAGGCAATCCACTCACCTCAGCCTCCCAAAGGCGCGGGATTACAGGCTGAGCCACCGAGCCTGGCATCTTTTCTTAATAATAGTGCTGGGTTTCTATAAATGCTGTCAATGAAGAGTTGACTCAAGTGTGTACAGTTTAGTTTCACATTTTTTATTTCTAAAGTTAAAATTGTTTATCTTTCAAGCTTGAAGGAGATTCATTCAAGTTGGTTATTCTTTAGGGTAAGGTATTTGGATTATTTCACTATGTCCTTTGTCTTAAAAATGTTTGATTCGTGAAAGTAACCATAAATAGTTCACAAAGCTGTAATGTGCAGAAGGATGGCATGTGAAATTTGAATGGGAAATTAAATTCCACCTATATTCTAATGGTATGTAGAAGAACAAAACACCTGCATTCTGAGCTATCCTTTCTGAACTGAAATAACCATACAGTCCCTTCTCTGGACCTCATCCTGTCAGTCATTTCAGCCAAAACCATAAGAATATGGTATATATAAGGAAAAGTGTTCAAAAAGAACAAAGAAGTATTCTATTATGGTCCAAGACTCTAGTGTGCCTTTCCTTGGAATACCCAGTATAATTCTGGTTGCCATGTCTTACAAATTGAGAATATCCAAAAGCACAGAGCAGTTGAGGCACTATTCTGGGCACTGGAGACACAGGTGTAAGTAAAACAGGTGAAAATCTCTGTTTTCTTGAAGCTTATGCTTACTGAAATAAGACAATCAATAGATATGTAAAATACTTAGTATATCACAGAGTGATAAGTGCTCTGGGTGAAAAATAAAGCAAGGTAGTGGAGAGAGAGTGCTGGTGGGTGGTGGGTGGCAGCTTTTAGGGATGGTTTGGAGTTTTGAATAGGTAGCAAAGGAAGAAATACTGACAAAGTAATATTTGAAGCAAGAGCCAAGGGTGGAGGGAGAATAGATCTTATGGGAGTCAGGGAGAAAAGGGTTCTAGGCATATTGGGGAATAAAAGGCCTGTATTGCTGAAGTGAAGTTGGCCCAGGAGAATAACAGTAGTTAAGATGAATATTATAATAGGAGACCATCTAGTATATCTTAAGGATTTATGCTCTTATTCTGACTGATGAGAAGGTATTGATCAGAAGACTGACATTTTCTCTCTTTATCAAAACATCACCTTAAACTACTGTGTTGAAAATAAATATAGAGAGGCAATTATAATCGTTGAGCAGTGAGAGGACTTTCTTGTGATAATGGAATAAAAGTACAAATGCCTCTTCACTGAACAAAGTGAAAAGGATTATGATATACACTCAAAATATTGAAAAGGTTTGCCTACTTTGATTATAGGCTTGATTGACAGTCCTAGAATTTCTAGAACTACTTATTTTTGTTTTTAAAATCAGAAGGAGGCTCATCTGCATTTTACAGAGCAGATGATGAACTTAGGAAATATCCCCCGAAATGTCCCAGTTGGAAATATGTACTGCTTTAAGCGGTATTTAGAGAAATGATGCTCTAGGAATAGGATCCTTATTAGATGAACAAGATAAGTGAGGGGTGTATGTGAGTGCCTTGGTTAGCTTTGAAATTAGAATGCTCTCCTGCAAAGTTTTTTTATTAGCAGACAGGATTAAATGAACCATAATCTGAATGATTATGGTCTGATTTTTTTTTTGGGGGGGGTGAAAGCACACCCATGAATTTATTCCAAGTTTTTGATAGAAGATATTTTCCAGGTTGATTAACAAACTGGAACTACTTTTAATATTTAACAGGAATTTGTGTTAGTTGTAACAAGTTATATATTGGATCCATAAGGTATTATCTTTTAAGCAACGGATTGGAGAGAACTAATCCATATTCTGTGTATCCAGCCAAAGGGATATAAGGACAACTGGCCAATGGCACCTTCCTGTGGGGAGCTACTTCCGTCCAATTCCAGCAATGATACTTTTATAATGTACGAATTCATTTTTCTGGAAGAGCTATGTCTCATTCTCCATGGTTAATGCAGGATTGCTCATACCAGCTTTTCCTTTTCCCGAGTTTGTGCAGTTCTCTGACCAAGACTGAGAATCAGTAAGAAGGTGGCTCTGGGACTCTCTCAATGGCTTTGCAGGAAATTGATGGTTTTCAGGACTTTTAGTTGCTGAATTCAGTACTGCGGGAGTAGACAGTTGCTCGGGATCCTGGTTAACAAGGCAAGTTGGAAAGGAGCAGCTATCATCTAAACTTGAAAAAATGGGTAGCAACCAGTACTTCTCCTCATCACCAAATACTTGTCTCATCTTTTTACTGAAGCCCAAGCCTGATCCGTTCTTATCTGTTCCATGTTGAAATGCTGGACTTCTGAATGCCTCTAAAGCAGATTTATTTTTGCTGACTAGCCAACAATGATAGCCAAACAGAGAAGTCAAGCTGACAGAAAACATAGCTGCAGCAAGGAATGAAAACATAATATGGAACTTGGCGTGAGTATCAGGTAGGCCATTTGTCCAAAATTTGACAAAATACTGTAAATCTGTAACTGCAATAAAAAGGCAGTAGAGCAGAGGATAAGCCAAGAAAAGGAGAAAGAATTTATAATTCGAAAATCCAACACAATCGTTCATCCGCGGGCAATGATGAGCCATCTTCGATATACATCTATCACAGACAGAACAGTGATGGCAGCGATCTGGCTTTTAAGTTGGCATCTGTCACAATATCGGATTGCTCCAGACACGGTCCTGGTGTAGACGGGAAGACCTTTGGCTGCTCGCTCGCCTAAGAACTTCCTGATGGCTTCACCTCTCGGCTCTCTCTCCAGCAATTCTTTCTCTGCACGAGAGAGATGGAATTCTCTTGAAGGATTCGTTGGTAATGTAAAGACAGTTTTCCAGCATGACCAGGCAAACACTGCAGAGGGTAGATGGTAAGCTATCAGGCATTCAACTTGTTCACCGGTGATTTCCGTGGACGCTGCGCACGGCTGGATGGCGTAGGCACCGGAGGACCAGCCCAGCAGGCGGCACACGAACTCCGCTGGGGTCCAGCAGCGCACCGCCGGCACCGCCGCGAAGCTGCCCGGCCCGAGGCGCCAGCTTCCCGCCGCGTCCCCTGCCCAGCTCCGCAGCCGCCCGCGGGCCCGGCTCCGGGGCTGGCTGGCCGCACCCGGCGCCCTAGGCGGGCCGGCCCGGGGCGGCGGCGGCTGCTCCCGGCCACTGCCGCGCCCGGGCCAGGTCCCCCCCCGCGGCCCCGAGCCGGCCGCGGACTCCAGGCTGCTCAGCCCGGCGGGGGCGCGGCTGCGGCGGAGGACGAGGGGGACTCGTGGTCTGATTCTTGAGGTCATTCTTGTCCTTGTCGTCGTCATCGAGTAGTCTTATGAATTCAGAACCTGCTGTGCTTCATCTGCGCGATTTTTCTCTTTTGTCTTCTCCGTAGTTCAAAAGAAACAGAAGACTGAGGGAGCGAGTCTGTTGGCGGCCGCAGATGCACTCAGTGTCGGGGATGACTGCACCAGCGGCTGGTCCGATGTACGTTTTGAAGATGAACACCAAGATGAACGCAGCGGTTTTCATCATCGACGGGAAGGTAACTGATACTGGTAATTTAGGTCCTCGGAACTCAGAAGTGAACTGTGTACATTTGCAGAGTATTGTTTGAGAACTCCAAATATGAAATCCGGTATTATTTTCCAGGTGTTACTTCATTGCTCACAATGTTTTTCTCATAGTTTTTGGCGTTTATTAAATACAGCCATCAACCTGGCTAATCTTTGAGTATGCCAGTATTGCTTTGGACAATACGGTAAATGTTTAATTTTATGCTTTTTAAGTTTTTCCCAGGCTTTGGAGGAAACTGTTTTTTCTCACTTCAAAGAGGGCCCTTATTTTTTCTTTAGAGGGTTGGAAAAGGACAGTTATCTGTAAAGGGCACCAGAATAACCCTGTAACTTTCCCTATATTAGTTAAAATAGTATCTGTTGGGATGGGGGTCCTCACTTGTCCTGCTGTTAGGAACTAGTAACTTGGAACATTTATTTTATTTCATTTTTAAACATATTTTTTATTTTAAAATTGTGGGGTACAGTTAAGGGTTAGATATACAAATATGCGTCATTCAGGCATCCTTGCTGATAAGCGTTGTCCCCCGTCTCCAGACAGATATTGACTACCATTAATCCTATCACGTTTCCCCTCTCTGCCCCCCCATAGTTTCCCACCACTGTCAATCCTTTTCTTAGAGTATTACGATAGATGTTCAAGGTCCACTTATGAGTGAGAACATGTGATACTCGGGTCTTTGTTTCGGTGAGAGATTACTAAGTATTATAGACTCTAGTTCCATCCAGGTTGCTGCAAAATTCATGATTTTGTTCTTTTTTATGGCTGCGTAGTAGTCCATCCTGTATATGTACCACATTTTTTTTAATCCAGTCCTCTTTTGATGGAAAGCATGGTTGGATCCAGGTTCTTGCTATTGTGAACAATGCTGCGATAAACATACGTGGGCAGGTATCTTTTTTATAGAGTGATTTGAGTTCTTCAGGGTATATTCCCAGTAGGGGGATTGCGGGGTCATATGGGAGGTCGATATTTAGAGCTTTTAGGAATTGCCACACTGCTTTCCACAGAGGTTGCACTAGTTTACACTCCCACCAACAGTGTAGACGTGTTCCCTTTTCACCTCTCCAGCATCTGTTATTTTTTGAGTTATTGATAATGGCCATTTATACTTGAATGATTGAAAATTATAAATCAAAGACATGATAAAAATAGATTTTGTATTATAGCATATGTACATAATTTTTAATTTTGTTCAAAACAATGATGTTTGGAAGATTTTTATTAATTATGTTACAGTTGTTTCTTATATTCTTACTTACCTCTACCTAAGGCATTCCTGACTAACCTACAAAAATCTATAAAAACCTTTGTTCACATTAACTGATAACTGGAAATAACAGATATTATCCGTATGCACTGAGTCTAGAGAGAGGAAAGGATTCTCAGTATACTTCTCGTTTCTGGGATTTGTGGAAAGGACCCTGTGACATGTCAGCTGAACAGCCTTTGGAAATGGCAAACTAGGAGGGGGTGGGAAGACAACTGTTGAAGGAGGAGCTGAGGTAAAGTAAGGAAAGGAATAGCTTTTCACCTGTTAGATCACTTCATCTCAGGATTTTTATTAGATGATTGAATTAACTAATAAGTATTAAGATGTTTATAAAGTACCCTGGTGTTAAAATGGAACAATTATGTATGGGTAGAGCTAGTGGCAGCAGGCAGACTTGCAGTCAGTGGAACAACTCTGCAGAATGTTATATGAGTGAATGGTGCTATGTGGTATTAAGGTTCCAACTTAAAGAAAAAGATGGTGGAACTCATCCGCGGTTGGTATTATGCTTGGTGAATATACAGTTTCCAGCGCCTCCCCTCCAGAAATTAAGAGGTATTAGGTCAATGGCAGATCCTGAGAATCCGTGTGTTTTATAAGCACTTCAGGTGGTTTCAGCGTAGAGGCCACACTTGAAGTTGTATTGCTTCACGCATTGCATCTTTTGATGATAATTTCTGTAGATACCGTTTTTTTTTTCTGGTACAGAGATCAAGGTGGGCGATAAGGACTTTGGTGATTTGGAAACTCCTTGCCCTTTCATTATAAGTAGTAAGTTCAGTAGAGGACAACTAAAAAAAAAACAAAACAATAAATTACGATTTTCACAAGTGTTTAATAAGGTTGTAAAATTATTTGATCAGAAACAGAACTGGCCTATGTATGTTATTCTCTTAAATATTTCAGGTAGTTTGTGACTCTCTTAGAAGTTATGAATTAGATGGCATAAAGATAGGGCAAGATTTACAGAATTTTGAGATAATATTTATGAGATGTGTCAGAGTTAATAGTTTTCAATAAAGAAAGCCACAATAAAGAATTTTGGTACTGGACTGCCACTTATTTGAGGGTATAAGTACACCTGCTCTACCCATTAGAAATATGAAAAGACATAAAAGAAAATGATAAAAGGGGGATAGCGTTTCAGAAATGAAGTGGGAAGACTCTTTTTGGTGAAGAAATTAAGTTTTTTAAATATTGAGTTAATATAAGGTGATCATTCCTCCCACTTGATTCAGGATAGTCTGACTTCTGCTGTTCCGTTGTAATTATTAATGGTGACTTCTTTCATTTAAAAAGTTTTTAATAAATTAAAAATGAGGCTTTGCTTCTGGAATCTCAATTCTATTCCACTGATCTATATGCCTGTTCCTATACCAATACCAAGCTGTTTTGATGATTGTAGCTTTATAGTAAAGTTTGAAACCTGGTGATGTGATACCACCTGCTTTGTTTTTTTTGCTGAGGATTGTTCTGGCTATTCTTGGACATTTGTGTTTCCATATGAATTCCTGTGTTGTCTTTTCTAGGTCTGAGAGGAATGTTGCTGGTAATTTGATGGGTATTGCATTGAATTTGTAGATTGCCTTAGGTAAGATGGACATCTTCACAATGTTGATTCTTCCAATCCATGAGCATGGGATATTTTTCCACTTGTTTGTGTCATCTTTGATTTCTTTGAGCAGTGTTTTGCAGTTTTCATTGTAAAGGTCTTTCACGTCTCTGGTTAGGAAGATGCCAAGGTACTTCATTTTTTTTGTAGCTATTGTGAATGGAATTGTGTTTTTTATTTGGGTTTCTGTTTGTTTATTATTGGTGTAGAGAAATGCGATTGTCTTTTGTACATTTATTTTGTATCCTGAGACTTTGCCAAAGGCCTTTATCAGTGTAAGGAGGTTTTTGACAGATTCTCTTGGGTTTTCAAGGTACACAATCATATCATCTGCAAAGAGAGATAACTTGATTTTTGACAAGGCCTCCACCACCTACCACTGGGGAGAGGAGAACCTATTCAGTAAATGGTGCTGGGAAAACTGGCTGACCACATGCAGAAGATTGAAACAGGACCTCTATCTATCCCCATGCACAAAGGTTAACTCCAAATGGATCAGAGACCTAAATGTAAAACCTCAAACCATAAGAACCTTAGAAAATGAAGGAAATACCCTCATGGAAATCGGAACTGGCATCCAATTCCTGAACAAAGCCCGAAACCCACAGGTCATAAGAGAGAAGATAGACAAGTGGGACCTTATTAAACTGACAAGCTTCTGCAAAGCCAAAGAAACCATCAAGAGAGCAGGGAGACAGCCTACAGACTGGGAAAATATTTGCCAACACCAGGTCTGACAAAGGCTTAACATCCTGGATCTACAAGGAACTAAAACGTGCTGAAATGAAAAAAACAAACAACCCCATTATCAAATGGGCAAAAGATATGAACAGACACTTCACAAAAGAGGACATCTGAGCAGCCAACAAACACATGAAGAAATGCTCAACCTCACTAATCATCAGGGAGATGCAAATCAAAACCACACTGAGATACCACCTAACTCCAGTCAGAATGGCCATTATCAACAACTCAAAAAATAATAGCTGCTGGATAGGGTGTGGTGAAAAGGGAACACTTCTACATTGTTGGTGGGAGTGTAAACTAGTGCAACCTCTGTGGAAAGCAGTGTGGCGATTCCTAAAAGCTCTAAATATCAACCTCCCATATGACCCCGCAATCCCCCTACTGGGAATATACCTTGAAGAACTCAAATCACTCTATAAAAAAGATACCTGCACACGTATGTTTATCGCAGCGTTGTTCACAGTAGCAAGAACCTGGAAACAACCATGCTGCCCATCAAAAGAGGACTGGATTTTAAAAAGGTGATACATATACACAATGGAATACCACGCAGCCATAAAAAAGAACAAAATCATGAATTTTGCAGCAACCTGGATGGAAGTAGAGTGTATAATACTGAGTGACCTCTCACAGAAACAAAGATCCGAGTATCACATGTTCTCACTCATATAATGGACTTTGAACATCCAATGTAATACTATA
>NW_007259684.1:0-8530 GCF_000164805.1 Carlito syrichta | reverse complement strand
AATTAATTAAAAATGTATTTGGTCACCCTAGTTAGAAGTGGTATTTTATAAATAACTGGCTTTAAATCTGACCCATTTTGATATACAAAACATGGTTGGGGGAGGAAAGGATGAGGTTAGAGTTTGAAGTTTTAGTCCTTTACTTTGTTTAGCTGGATTTTTTCATGTTTGCATAATACTTTGTTGATGGATCTTTACTATTAAGTAGAGGAATCATTGCTATGGGTAGAAGTTTAATTTTATATTTTTTCTTTGTTTAATTGTTATATTAATGGAAATAAATACAGCATTTGAGATAATTAATTTTCTCTTTCTTTTTGGTTCACAGATGTCTTTCCATTCTTTATTTGTATATTTTCTCATTTATTTGTTTGTCTGACAACAGCCTTACATGGGCAAAACTCTGGTTGTTTTAGTGACTTTATAATAGAGCTATATTTATCTGAAAATATGCTTAAAAGACCCTACTCAGTTTTAACTTTCATTTTCAAATACTTTATGTCTTGTGACAGTTTGGTAGTGTTAAAGTTAATATGGATATGTAAATTATTTGAAATTACTCAGAAGTGGTTTTGAATTTTAATCACCTTTTTTTTTAGTAACCATGTCAACATTTACTGATACACATGAAATAATTTTATGTTATTTCATTTTTTAGAACCAGAATTTTGGTTTGTGTAAATATTAATTTTTATAGTTGCCTAGCCTAATACTGAGAACTGTAACTGCTATCACTGCAAACTAATGTGCTTACTAATGATTTTAATAATTAGGAATGATTAGAATTTTTTTACATTTTTTCTTTTATTATTTTATTTTAAAATACATATTATTTTATTATTACTATTTATTATAGAGATGTGGGGTACAATTCAGGGTTTGGTATATAAACATTGAACATGCATGGATTCTTGTTGATGAGGTATATCCCCCTCCCTCCCCTAGCAGTTTCCCTCAACTGCCAATCCCACCCCCCTTCCCTGTTGGAGGTTGTAATCTGAAAAATTGAATTTAATTTTGTTTCTGAACACGGTTGCTTTTTTAAAAATTTACTTTGCTGCAGTCTTACAATATAGTTGCTTTCTTCTTTTTTTCTGACCTAGTGGAAGAAGTTACCTGTGTGTGGCATTAGTAACTGGCCAGCCAGACAAGTGTAATGGTTGATTAAGCCTTAGCTATTTGAAAGAATGAATTTAGAATAAGACATTAACTCTAAGACATTAATTTATTGTGAAACTTCTTACTTCATGCATCCATTAGCTGTCCTAAAAACCATTCTGTTGTTTTAATCTGTAAAATATATGTAAGTATAGAATAATTTTTTTTTTTTAGTTGTAGTCTCACTCTGTCGCCCAGACTGGAGTGCAGTGGCCGCTCCTGGCCACCACAACCTCGACCTGCTGGGCTCCGGTGATCCTTCCGCCTCAACCTTCCAAGTAGCCGGAAATTATAGAATAATTTTTATAATCTATTGAGGACAAAGAAAAGACTCCTGAATCTCCAACCCTGTCAAGTACCTTTTAGAATAGCAGTGCTGGTCCCTCTTTACCTCTATGGATGTTCCACTCCACTGTGACAGCTTCAGAACATCTGCGGTTATCAAGGACAGATGCTGTTCCAAGTAAAATGGTCTTCTTTATGATTCATTTTCTAGTTCAGCTCTGTTCTTTTCTTCCTCTGGCAGTAATGGGAACAGTAATGGTAGCTGGAGCAGTCTTGGTTTAGAAGGAGATTTGTATGAGGACAATTTATCCTTCCAACATCAGACAGGTTGGTCCAGACATGAAACCTAAAAACTGATGATACCTGGGCGTGGTAGTGCACACCTGTAATTCCAGCTACTTGGAAGGCTGAGGCTGAAGGATCGCCGGAGTCCAGCAGATTGAGGCTGCAGTGGCCGGCAGCGTGCCACTGCACTCCGGTCGGGGCGACGAAGTAAGTCTCCAACTCAAAAAAAAAAAAAAAAAAGTGTTTTACATGTTTGTTATCAGTAAATGATCAGAGTTGTTCCTTTGTTTTAGCATTATTTTGCCCTTTTTAAAAAAAAGACAAAACACGTTTTAGTTGATGCTGGTGTGAATAAAAGATGGATTTTTTTCCAACATTCATTGGAATCTTAAGAATGAAAAATATTTGTGTATACTTGGCAGCCAGCATATTGAGAGTCGAATTGATGAGTTTTATGTTATATTGTTTAAGTGTTAGGTTTGGGGCAAGGTGGAAAGACTCTGCTAATTACAAATACTGACATGGAGCCATGCACAACAGACCCTCGGCTAAGGATTATTTTTCGATGACTTGTTGCCTCTGAGGCTGAAGTGGCAGAACTTTATTTGCATGACTCTGCAAAGAAGGAGTTTATATTGGTAAGTACCTACCTTATAAAGTGGTTGTGAGGACAGTGGCAACTGTCCCTGACTCGCTTTTAACAGTAGATGATGTTCTTATCCTTGACTGGTCTAATAAGTTGCCTGGTGATTGGTGGCAGAGTGGTTAAATGCTTAGGCTATAGAGTTGAGCAGTCTGAGTTCAGACATAGCTCTGCTATTCTCTAGCAGTACACCCTGGGGCAAGTTATCCATCTGTCTCAGTTTCCCTAACAACCCTGTGGAAATGAATATAGAATTTACCTTACAAGGGGTTGTGAGGATTAAATATACTTTAATAAAATGCTTAGCCTAATCCCTAGCACACAGTTAGTGCTCAAATGTAGATGCCAGTAATAAGCATTGTATGTGTTCCTATGAAAAGTCTTTGTATTTAATTGACTCATAATTGTACCTAATGATATCTCTCTAGTAACCTAGTTTCATTTGTATGATCAGATGGGGATAATAAAAAACTAGTAAAAGTTTAACTATGATGCTTTTAGTGAGTACTTACTATGTTCCAACCACCTTATTTATCAAGATTTCCAATCTATAGTCTTGGTTTTTTCCCCATAATTTTCCTTATTGAAATTTTGGTTTAGACTTATCCTAGGGTATATAGACTAATTCAGCAAATAAGCAGTGAACACTGAACAGTAAATAAGAAGGAACAATCAAGTTACTCTTATTTTCTGGTTCAGAATTTACAAAGAGAATGCTGAAAGAAGTGTGTGAAAAGACATTATATAAAATTATTTTGTTTTGTATTTTGGCATTTATTTTTATTTAGGTTTTTTGGGACTTTTCCAGTTCGGTTTCTGGTTTGGGGCAGAAAGGAAAAAAATGGACAGAAATGGATGCCCAGGAAATGATTTGTCAGGAGGAAAGAATGGGTGTGGAAAGTGTTAGGACTGACCTTAAAGACAACATTTTTGTGTTTTTGGAATAAAGGTTTATTTTAAGGATTCAACAGGGTATCAAGGCTAGGAGACAGCGCACCCTCCTGGGCCCCACGGGGACAGACGCTGTGAGTGGGAGTAGAGACTCAGCACAGAGGTTGCCCTCTTGTTCCTCAAAGGCCACAGGCCTCTGCCTGACAGCTTGCTGGGGCTCACTCTCTGGTTTTGCAAGACCCAGCCTCTTCAGGTAAGGCATCTGGCATTGCTGGCTGGTTTCTGTGTTTTGGGATTTGAATTCTTTTTTTTCTCTCTTTTAATTTTTATTTGAAAATTGTGGGGTACAATTCAGGATTAGGAATACAAATGGTCATTGTGCCGGTACCCTTATTGATGAGGTGTGCCCCCTTCCCCAGGCAGATATCGACTACTCTCAATCCCAGCTCCCCACCCCCCACCCCCACCCCACAGTTTCCCGCTACTTTCAGTCCCTTTCCTACAGTAATACAGCAGTTGTTCAAGGTTCGCTTATGAGTGAGAACATGTGACACTCACCTCTTTATTTCTATGAGAGATCACTCAGTATTATAAACTCTAAGTCCATCCAGGTTTCTGTGAAGTTCATGATTTTGTTCTTCTTTATGGCTGTGTAATATTCCATTGTGTATATGTACCACATTTTTTTATCCAGTCTTCTTTTGATGGGCAGCATGGTTGATTCCATGTTCTTGCTATTGTGAAAAATGCTGCAGTAAACATACATGTGCAGGTATCTTTTTTATGGAGTGACCTGACTTCTGGGTATATTCCCAGTAGGGGGATTGCGTGGTCATATGGAAGGTCAATGTTTAAGCTTTTAGGAATCGCCACACTGATTTCCACAGAGGCTGTACTAGTTTACCCTTTCACCAACAATGTAGAAGTGTTCCCTTTTCACCACATCCCCTCCAGCATCTATTATTTTTTGAGTTATTGATAACGGCCATTCTGACTTGAGTTAGGTGGTATCTCAGTGTAGTTTTAATTTGCATCTCCTTGATGACTAGTGAGGCTGAATATTTTTTCATGTGTCTGTTGGCTGCTCATATGTCTTCTTTTGAGAAGTGTCTGTTCATATCTTTAGCCCACTTTGTAATGGGGCTGTTTGTTTTTTTCTTTTCAGCACATTTGAGTTCCTTGTAGATCCTTGATTTTAGACCTTTGTCAGACATGGAGTGGGGAAATATTTATTCCCAGTCTGTGGGCCGTCTCCCTGCTCTCTTGATGGTTTCTTTGGATTTGCAGAAGCCTGTCAGTTTAATGAGGTCCAACTTATCTATCTTATCTCTTATGGACTGGACACTTTGGGTTTTGATCAAGAATTGGTTGCCAGTTCCAACTTCCATAAGGGTGTGTCCTGCATTTTCTAAGTTTCTTACAGTTTAAGGTTTTACATTTAGGTCTGTGACCCATTTAGAGTTAATTTTTGTGTATGGGGATAGGTAGGGACCTGTTTCAATCTTTTGCATGTGGTCAGCCAGTTTTCCCAGCACCATTTACTGAATAGGTTCTCCTCATCCAGTAGTGGGTGGTGGAGGCTTTGTCGAAGATGAGTTAGTTGAGAAACTGAAGTTTTTCTTCTGGAATCTCAATTCTATTCCATTGGTCTATATGCCTGTTCTTGTACCAATACCAGGCAGTTTTGATTATTGTAGCCTTATAGTATAGTTTAAAGTCTAGGAGTGTGATACCTCCTGCTTTGTTGTTGTTTTGTTTTTTTTCTCTGAGGAGTGATTTGGCTATTCTAGGTCATTTATGTTTCCATATGAATTCCCGTATTGTTTTTTCTGGATCTGAGAAGAACGTAGCTGGTAATTTGATGGATATTGCATTAAATCTGTAGATTACCTTAGGTAAAATGGACATATTACCAATGTTGGTTTTTCCAATCCCTGAGCACGGGATCTTTTTCCACTTGTTTGTGTCATCTTTGATTTCTTTGAGCAGTGTTTTGTAGTTTTCATTGTAAAGGACTTTTACGTCTGTGGTTAGGAAGATGCCAATGTATTTCATTTTATTGTGGCTATTGTAAATGGAATTGTGCTTTTTATTTTGGTTTTTATTTGTTTATTATTGGTGTATAGAAATGTGATTATCTTTTGTACATTTATTTTATACCCTGAGTCTTTGCCAAAGTCCTTTATTAATTCCAGGAGGTTTTTTGGCAGATTCTCCCGGGTTTTCAGAGTATACAATCAATTCATCTGCAAAGAGAGATAACTTGTCTTCCTCTTTTCCTGTCTGTATACCCCTGATCGCCTTGTATTTTTGTCTTCAATGTCCTGGATTTGGGCTTTTATTTGGGTGATCTGGATTCCTCTGCTGAAGTTAGGGTTTTGATGGTCTTGCATTTCCAGCTTCCTTAGGTGACTTGTTAGGCTGTTAACTTGTGATCTTTCCATTTTCTTCATGTGTGTTTGTAAAGATATGAATAACCCTCTCACTACTGCTTTCATGGCATCCCAGAGGTTTTGGCAAGATGTTTCTTCATTTTCATTTGTTTCCAGGTACCTTTTAATTTCTGTTTTGATTTCGTCATTGACTCAGGAGTTGTTTACCATCATGCCATTCAGTGTTCATGTCTTTTTGATTTTGGGGGGAGCTTGTTGGTGTTGATATTTATTTTTATTCCACTGTGGTCTGAGAAGATGCATGGCAAAATTTCAATTTTACAAAATTTGTTTATGTCTGATTTTATAGCCAATGATGTGGTTGATCTTGGATTACGTTCCATGTGGTGATGAGTAGAATGTATATTCTGTGGTCTTTGGGTGGAGTGTTCTGTAGGTGTCAATAAGTACATTTATTCAAGTGTCTCATTGAGGGTCTGGGACTCCTTGCTGACTTTTTGTCTTGATGATCTGTCTAGGGTTGTGAGCGGGGTTTTAAAGTCCCCAGCTATGATATGTTAGAGTCAGTCTGTTTTTTAAAGTTTGCCTGGTAGCTGCCTTATGAATGCTGGTGCTCTTTTTTGTTGAGTGCATATATGTTTAGGATGGATATTTCTTGTTGATGGATTGAACATTTTATCAATATATAGTGACCTTCTTCTTCATCTTTTAAAATTCTGATAGTTTAAAAGGTATTTTGTCTGAGATTAAGATTGCAACCCCAACTTTCTTTTTTGTTCCATTTGCCTGAAATTTTGCTTCCCATCCTCTTACTTTAAATCTGTGAGTGTCCTTTCTGGTGAGATGAATCTCTTGGAGACAATACATTGTTGCCTTATGATATTTTAACCATTTTGCCATTGTATGTCTTTTCAGTGGTGCATTTAGTCCACTCACATTCAGGCTAATTATTGAAATGTGAGGGTCTGTCCATGTCATGAGGTTCTTATAGGGTTGTTGTACTTGTTTGTTTATTGTTTTCCTTTTTTTTTCATTGATTCATGTGCATTTTCAATCTTTTCCCTGTAGTCTTGTGAAGAACATGGTCAGTCTTTTTTTCTTTTTATTTGTGTTTAATACTTTCTTAAGTGTTTCTTGTAGAAGTGATCTGGAGTCAGTGCAAGTTCTTAGAGATTGGATGTCTGGGAAAGATTTTAATTCTCCCTCACTGATGAAGCTTAGCTTGGCTGGGTAGGTTATTCTTGGTTGAAATTGTTTATCTTTCAGAACTCTGAATGTTCGACTCCAAGCTCTTCTAGCCTGAAGTGTTTGTGCAGATAAATCTGCAGAAATTCTAATTGGTCTTCCCTGGTAGGTAGTGTGACCTTTTTCTCTTGGGGCTTTTAGGATTTTTTCTTTTATACCTACTTTGTTCAGGTGAATTATTGTGTGCCTGGGAATTTGTCTTCTCATTTGTTGTTTTGCAGGGGTTCTCTGAATCTCTTGTGTTTGAATTTTTACATCACTGATGAGCTGAGGAAATTTTTCTTGAATAATTTTATGGAATGTTTGTTCCAGTGTGATCCCTGTCTCTCTTTCTGCTTCAGGGAGTGCAATTACTCTTAGGTTCAGGGGAGACAGCATTTTTATCAGTCCTTTAGTATTGGATAAACTGAGGGCTCAGGAAGGCTATAGATGGAGCTGAGAGTGATGATGATGCTTGGTAATGGGATCTGTTCCCTTTGTAACATCCCCGGGGGATCCTTCCTGATCACTGAGTGAAGTGAGGTGCTTAAATGTGGATTGCAATGCCTTAAGTTTGTGGCTTATTTTAAATAATATTTATGGCTTATTTTAAATAATGATCCTCATTGACCTTGTCTGGGTAGAACCCTGCAGGGCTGCTGGGAAGCTATGAAGTAGATAAGAGGCAAGTATAGAATATCTTTGGTGACAATGATGATGATAGAAATACTTAATTTTTGTCTTTCTAGATAATAAACTATTGATTCTGGCATTTTAATTGTGTAATAGGGCAAGCATTATTACCGTAAGCATAACTAGAAGGTGAGAGATAATTGTGTAGGCACGAGAAAATATAAAATTATATTTATATGAGTCAAAAAAGAAAAAATCCTCAAAATTAAGAACCTTTGTGCTTCAAAGGACACCATCAAGAAGTTGAGAAGCCGACTTACAAAATGGGAGAAAATATATGCAAATTGTAAAACCGATAAAGGACTTGTGCCTAGAATATATAAAGAACTCTTACAACTCAATAATCAAAAGGCAAAGAATCCAAGTAGATGTTTCTTCAAAGAACTGCAAATAGCAAATAAGTACATGAAAAGATGCTCAATTTAATTAGCCATGAGGAACATGCAAATTAAGAATGTAATGAGATACTACCTTACACCAGTCAGAATGGCCAGTCAGAATGGCCATTATTTAAAAAAATCAAAAATAGATGCTGGTACAGATGTGGTGAAAAGAGAATGCTTATATACTGTTGGTGGGAAAGTAAATTAGTACAACTCCATGGAAAATGGTATGGAGGTTTCTCAAAGAACTAAAAGTAGATCTAACATTTGATCCATTGGCCCCACTACTTGATATCTACCCTAAGGAAAAGAAGTTGTTATACAAAAAAGGAACCTGCACATGTGTGTTTATAGCAGCACAATTCACAATTGCAAAGATATAGAATCAACCTAAATGCCCATCAACTGATTGGTGGATAATGAAAATGTGGTGTACATATGCCATGGTATATTATTCAGCATTTAGAAAGATCAAAATGACGTCTTTTATAGCAACTTGAATTGAATTTGAGACCATAAGTGAAGTAATGCAGAAATGGAAAACCATATATTGCATGTTCTTACTCATAAGCGGG
>NW_007259683.1:0-5955 GCF_000164805.1 Carlito syrichta | reverse complement strand
TCAACTGGCTATCCAGGTGGCTAGAGAGATAGAGCTCTAGTTAAGTCAGCTGGCTATCAAGCTGGATATCTAGTTAAGTCAGCTAGTTTAGTTGCCTGGCTGGCGAGCTGCCTAACTCGTTAATCAACTAGTTGTCATGAGTCTAACCAGTTGGATAACTAGTTGTCACCTCGTTATGTCAGTTGGCTAGCCATCTCCATAGCTGGTTAAAAAGCGAGTTAATTCAGATGACTAGACAGCAGGCTAGCTAGTTATTTCAGCTAGTTTAGTCACCTGGCTAACTAGGTAGCTAGCTAGTTAAGTAAACTAGTTCTGTCAGTTAGGTAGCTTGTTGAGTCAGCTAGTTAAGTTGGCTTTCTAGCAAGATATTGAGTTAGGTGGCTAGCTAGTTATTTCAGACAGTAAATTCAGCAGGCTAGCTAGGTAGCTAACTTAAGTCAGCTAGTAAAGTCAGCTGGCTAGCTAGTTAAGTCAACTAGTTAAGTCAGCTAGCTAGCCAGCTGCCTAGCTGGGTATCTACCTAGTTAAGTCAGCTGTTTAGCCAGCTGGATAGCTAGTTAAGTCACCTAGTTAACTCAGCTTGCTAGCCAACTTGTTAGTTAGGTAGCAAGGTAATTAAGTCAGCTGGTAAGCCAGCAGAATACATAGGTAACTATCTAGTTAAGTCAGCTGGCTAGCCACTGGCTAGCTAAAAGTGACAGCTACTTAAGTCAACTGGCTAGCCAGTTGGCTAACTAGTTATGTCAGCTTGTTGAGTCCGCTGGCTAGCCAGCTGCCTAGCTGGCTTTATCAGCAAGTTAATTCAAGTGGCTAGCCAATTGGATAGCTAGGTAGCTCACTAGTTAAATCAGCTTGCTAGCCTGCTGTCTAGTTGGTTAAGTCAGCTAGTTAAGTCAGCTCGATAGCCACCTGACGAGGTAGGTAGCTAGCTAATTAAGTCAACTGGCTAGCCAACTGGCTAGCTAGTTAAGTCAGCGTGTTAAGTTAGCTGGCTATCCGGCTGGCTAGCTAAGTGGCCAGCTAGTAAAGCCAGTTGGCTAGCCAGATGTCTATTTAGTTAAGCCAGCTGGTTAAGTCAGCTGGTTAGGTGGCTGGCTAGCTAGGCAGCTGGAAAGTTAAGCCGCCTTGTTAGCAGGTTGATCAGTAGGTGGCCAGGTAATTAAGCTGGTTGGCTAGTTGGCTGTCCAGCAGAGTCTCTGGCTAGTTAAGCCAGCTGGCTATCACAATGCCCAGCCTGCCAGCTGGCTATTTAAACCACTTGGCTAGCCAGGTGGCCAGCTCGCTAGTTAGCTAGCTGGTTGCCTAGCCAGCTAGCCAGCCAGGTAGCTAGCTAGTTAAGACATGTGGCTAGCCATGTAACCAACCAGGTAGCTAGCTAGTTAAGTCAGCTGGCTAGGCAGCTAGACAGCCAACTAGCTAGTCAGCTAGTTAAGTCAGCTAGATAGCCAGCTAGCTAGTTAAGTGAGCTATCAACTCAGCTAATTATTCAGGTACCTATTTAAGTCAGCCAGCTAGTCAGGTCTTAGCTAGCTAGTTAAGTCAGCTAGTAAATCAGTTAGTTATTTAGCTAACTAATCTGCTAGCAGCACGGCTAGCTGGTGAGCTAACTAGTAGGCTCCCTCGCTTTCCATCAGGTCAGCTAACTAGTAGGCTCACTCACCTGCTAACTGATCAGCAATCTAGTCATCTCGCATGCCAGTCAACAGGTCAACTAACTTGTAGGCTCGCTCTCAGGCCAACAGGTCTGCTAACTAGTCTGCTCGCTCACCAGCCGACTAGTTAAGTCAACTCATTTGTCGGCTCACTAGCTGGCAGTGTATGTGTCAGCTCACTCACCAGCAGACCATTTAATTCAGCTGACCAGTCAACTCTCTCACCAGCCAACTATATAAGATGGCTCACCTGTCTGCCCACTCGCCGGTTGACTAGTTAAGGCAGCTTATCTTTCAGCCTACTAGCCGGCCAAGTAGTTAAGTCAGCTAACCTATAGCCGACTAGTGGGCCAACTTCTCAGCAGAGAAGTTAGATCAGTTAAATAGATGGCCGACTAGTTAGCTCAGCTAACTTGTCAGCCAACTAGTTGGCCGACTAATTAGATGAGCAAAATACCCAGCCAAATACTTACCTGAACTATGGGGCCAACTCGTCAGCCAACTATTTAGCCAAGCTAAATAGTCAGCCGATTTGTCGGCCAACATGTTAAGTCATCTAACAAGTGGACCGAGTAGTCACCCAACATGTTAAACTAGCTAGCTAGTCGGCCGACTCGTCAGACAAGTTAAGTCACCTAGCTAACTTGTTAACCAACTAGTTAAGTCAGCTATTTGACTCATTTACCAACTAATTAAACAGTTATCTAACTCATTAACCAACTCATTAATTCAGCTAAATATCTCATTAGCCAACTAGTTAATTCAGCTAGCTAAGTGAGCTAGCTAACTAGCTAGCTAGCTAAGCTAGCTAAGTCACCTAGCCCACTAGTTAGCTAACTATTTGTCAGTTACTTAAGTCTGCTACCTTAATAGTTAGCTAATTAAGTCAGCATGTTATTCAGCTAGTTAAATAGTTAGCTAACTATTTAATTCATGAAGTTAAGTCAGTTAGCTAACTAGTTAAGTCAACCAGTAAAGTCAGCTAGCTAATTAGTTAAGTCAGCTAACTAAGTCAGCTAGTTATGTCAGCTTCTAATTTAGTCTGCTGGTTAAGACATTTTGCTAGCTCATTAGCTAAAGGTTTAAGTCAGTAGGTTGAGTCAGGTAGTGAGCTAGTTAACTAATGGGTTAAGTCAGCTGGTTGAGTCAGCTAGCTAGCTAGTTAGCAAATGGGTTGAGTCAGCTGGTTGAGTAGGTTAGCTACTAGCTAGTTAACGAATTAAGTCAGCTTGATGGTCAGTCAGCTAGCTAGTTAGCTAATGAATAAAGTAAGCTGGGTGAGTCAGCTATCCAGCTCATTAGCTAATGAGATAAGTCAGATGATTAAGTCACCTAGCTAGCACGTTAGATAACGATTAAGCTAACTAGTTATCTAGCTGGTTAAGTCAACTAGCTACCAAGGCAGCTAAATATATGTCAGCTTGCTAGCTAGGTAGCTATCTAGTTAGATAACTATTTAAGCCATCTGACTAACTGGGTAGCTAGCTAGTTAGCTAAATATTTAAGTCAGCTGGCTAGCTAGGTAGCTGCTAGTTAAGTCAGCTACTTAAGTCAGCTGGCTAGCCAGCTGGTTAGCTAGGTAGTGAGCTAGTTAATTCAGTTGGCTAGCCAGCTGGCTAACTGGTTAATTCAGCTATTAAGACAGCTGGCTAGCCAACTGGCTTTTTAGTTAGCTAGCTAGTTAAATCAGCTAGATAGCTGCCTGGCTAGCTAGTGATGTCAGCGAGTTAAGTCAGCTGACTATCCAACAGGCTAGCTGGTTTAGTCAGCTAGTTTTGTCAGCTGTCTAGACAGCTGGCTAGGTAGGTAGCTACCTAGATAAGTCAGCTTGTTTGCCAGCAGGATAGTTGTTCAAGTCAGCTAGTTAATTCAGTTGGCTAGACTGCTGGCTATGTAGATAGCTAGCAAGTTAACAGAGGTGGCTAGAAAGCTTGTTAGCTTAAGTCAACTGGGTAAGTCAGCAGGCTAGCCAGCTGACTAGCTGGTTAAGTCAGCTAGTTAAGGCAGCTGTCTAGCCAGTTGACTAGCTAGCTGGTTAAGTCAGCTAGTTAAGTCACCTAGCAACCAGCTGGCTAGCTAATTAATCAGCTCGTTAAGTCAGTTGGCTCTCCATCTGCTTAGCTAGTTAAAAAGTTATTTAAGTCAGATGGCTAGTCATTTGGCTAATTAGTTATTTCAGCTGGTTATGTCATCTGGCTAGATAGGAAGCTAGATATATGTCAGCTAGTCATGTCAGGTAGCTAGCTAGTTAATTCAGATTATTAAGTCAGCTGGCTATCTAGATAGTTGGCTATGTAGCCAGTTACTTAAGACAGCTAGCTATGCCACCTAGCTAGCTAGGTAGCTAGCTGGTTAAGTCAGCTAGTTATGTCCCCTTTCCAGCTTGTTAAGTCAGCAAGATAAGTCAGCAGGCTACCCAGCTGCCCAGCTAGGTAGCTAGCTATTTAAGTCATCTGGCTAGCTAGTTAGCTAGCTAGTTAAACAACCTAATTAAGTCAGCTCACTAGCCGAGCTAGTTAGCTAGGTAGCTAAGTCAGCTAGCAAACCAGCGGGTTACATAGGTAGCTAGCTAGTTAAGTCAGTTGTCTATCCAGCTGGCTAGCTAGGTAGCCAGGCAATTAAATCAGCCTGCCAGCCAGCTGGCTAGCTAGTTATGTTGCCTAGTTAAGTCAGCTGGCTCGACAGCTGGCAAGCTAGGTAGCTAGATATTTAAATCAGCTGTCTATCCTGTTGGCTAGATAGTTAAGTAACCTAGTTAAGCCAGCTGACTAGCTAGCTGGCTAGCTATATAGCAAGCTAGTTAACTCAGCTGACTAACAATCAGGCCAGCTATGTAAGTCAGCTAGTTATGTCAGGAGGCTTGACAGCAGACTAGCTAGATAGCGAGATAGTTAACTCAGTTGGCTAGCAAGCTGACTAGCTAAAAAAATCAGTTAGTTAATTCAGCTGGCTAGCCAGCTAGCTAGGTAGGTAGAGAGCTAGTTAAGTCAGCTTGCTATCCATCTGGCTCACTAGTTAAGTCATCTAGTTGAGTCAGCTGGCTAGCTGTTTAAGTCAAGTAGTTAAATCAGCTGTCAAGCCAGCTGTCTATCTAGGTTGCAAGCTAATTAAGTCAACTGGCTTCTAGCGGGATAGCTAGTTAAGTCAGCAAGTGAATTCAGTTTGCTTTCCAGCTGGCTATCTAGGTAGCTTAGTTGTTAAGTCAGCTGGCTAGCCAGCTAGCTAGCTGGTTAAGACAGCTAGTTAATTCAGCTGGCCAGCCAGCTGGCTAGCTAGTTAATCAGCTGGCAGTCAGCTGGCTTGCAGGTTGTCACCTAGTTAAGTCATCTGGCCAGTCAATTTTCTAGCAAGTTTGCTAGATAGTTAAGTCAGGTAGTTAAGCCAGCTGGTTGGATAGGCAGCTAGCAAATTAAATCAGCTAGATAAGGCAGATGGCTAACTAGTTAAGTCAGTTAGTTAAGTCAGCCTGCTAGCCAGCTGTCTAGCAGGGTAGCAAGCTAGTTAAGGCAGATGTCTAGCTAGCTGGGTAGCTAATTAAGTAACCTAGTTAAGTCAGCATGCTGGACATCAGGTTATCTAGGTTGGTAGATAGTTAATTCAGCCAGCATGCCAGCAGATTATGTAGGTAGGTAGCTAGCTAGTTAAGTCAGCTGGTAGGAATCAAACTATCCAGTTATGTCAGCTAGTTAAGTCAGCTGGCTACCCAATGCCTAGCCAGGTAGCTAGCTAGTTAAGTGTGCCAGCTAGCTAGCTGGCTACTTCGTTAAGTCAGCTAGTTAAGTCAACTGGCTAGGCTGCTGGCTACATATGTGGCTAGGCAATTAAGTCACCTGGCTAGTCAGCTGGACAGCTAGTTAAGTCAGCTAGTTCAGTCAACCAGCTAACTCTCTTGCTAGCTAGTTAAGTCAGCTCATTATGTCAGTTGACTAGCCAGCTGGCTAGCTGGTTAAAATGCTAGTTACTTCAGATTGGTAGCCTGCTGGTTCGCTAGTTATTTCAGCTATTTAAGTACTCTGGCTAGCTACGTAGGTAGCTATTTAAGTCAGCAACATATGTCAGTTAGCTAGCTAGAAAAGTCAGCTAGTTAAGTCAACTAGCTACATGATAGCTAGCTAGGTAGCTAGCTAGTAAAATCAGCTAGTTAAGTCAGCTGGCAAGTTAAGTCGCTAGCTATTAAGTCAGCTAGTTAAGTCAGCTTGCTAGTTAGTTAAGTCAGTGAGGTAAGTAAGCAGGCTAGCCAGCTGCCTAGCAGGATAGGTAGTTAGTTAAGTCAACTGGTTAGCTAGCTAGCTAGCAAGTTAAG
>NW_007259682.1:5534-6659 GCF_000164805.1 Carlito syrichta | reverse complement strand
CAACACTTACCAGAAGACCTGCCTCCACCCTTCACACTCATGCCTCACGTCAAAGACGCATGTGAGATCACAGAAGAGATGGCTCCAAGATAGGGCTCGTGTCAGGGACTGAGTGAAAAAGGGGCCACCACGCATGACAATATTTTGGGGACCTTTCTCCAAGATGACGTGTGCCCACTACATCCAGACTGGTCTCCGAAAACCAGGGCTCAGGCCACCTCCCACCATGACCTTCGCAGGAGCTGGGCTGATAGCATTGTGCCAGGGTGCCTGGCCTGGACAAGCACGTTCTGTAAGTGGGGTGACGCAAGGAATGCCCCAGGATGGAAGTGCCATATCCTATATAACTAGGACCACGGGGGCCACCACGGGCGACTCCAGTGTTTGCATTCTGGGGAGTGACGAGGTCTGACTATGTGTCCCAGGCTAGTCTCAAACTCCCATGCTCCTGCAGTCCCCTGCCTTGGCCTCCCAAACCACAGCCCGATTGTCTGCTGATTCACCATCTTTCAGGAACTCTAGGCCCAAGGCTGGGACCTCTTTCCCAAATGATTTCTGTTCATGATGATCCCAACTCCAAACACAAATGGATGCTTTTCTTTTATTTCCTTTCTCCTTGTTTTCTTTGAGTCAGAGTCGCACTCAATCACCTAGGCTGGAGGGTGGTGGTTTGCTCCCAGCCACCACAGCATTGGCTTGCCGGACTCCAGTGAGCCTTTCCCCGGTCTTTGGAGGAGCCGGAATGACAGGTGCATGCCACCATACCCACTCATTAGGGATAGATGGTAGAGATGAAGTCATGCCATGGTGCTCGGGGGGACTTGGCCCATGGGCTCAGGCCAGTCGCTGGTTTGGCCTATCAAAGTGCTGGGATGATGAGGCTGAGCCCTCACACATGGCCTCACTGTTAATCAAAAACGAACCAGAATGCCTGGCACTGAGCACCATGTCTAGAATCCCAGCAATCTGAGAGGCTGAGGCAGGAGGATGGCTGGAGCCCCAGAGCCCAAGGCCTGCCTAGGCCATGTAGGGAGACCCTGTCTCTGCACCCATACAAACAGGGGTCTGGGGTCAAGATGCCTGTCATCCCATCTACTCTGGAGGCTGAAGTGGGATGATCACTGG
>NW_007259682.1:0-4997 GCF_000164805.1 Carlito syrichta | reverse complement strand
ATCGGGGTGTGAGGTGGGGCCCCAAGAGAGGTGTGGAGCTGGGCACAGGGGCTCACTTGTGTCATCCTGGTTCTCTGTGAGGCCTAGGTGAGCAATGGTCTGAGTCCCAGGGTTTGAGACCAGCCCAGGCACCTCGGCATGACCTCGTCTCTACAAAATGCCAAAAAAATGATCTGAGCATGGTGGCTCACGCCTATCGTACCATACACTAGGGAGTCCATGGCAGGAGGATTGCCTTAGCCAAGCCAATGGAGGCCACAGTGACTGAAAGTGGGCCCCTGCACTCTGGCCTGGGCAACAGAGAGGGACTCCGACTTAGAATAATACCAACCACTACCACCACCACAACCACAGACTGGGCTCAAGGGCTCCTCCTGGCAGCCTGGCCCTTGGGAGGCTGAGGCAAGAGGATGGCCTGAGACCCTGGTTCGTCTCCTGCTCAGGACATGGGGTGAGACCTCATCTCAGTCATCAAAAATAAATCCAAAGATTAGCTGGGTGTGGTGGCGCAGACCTGTGATTCCAGTCACTCAGAGGGCCAAAGCAGGAGGATTACTTTAGTTTGGCAGGAGGAGTCAGCGTTGGCCATGAGTATGCCCCTGCACTCCAACCTGAGCAACAGAGTGGGATTCCAACTCCAAATAATTATAATCACGACTACCAGCACCACCACCACCGCTGACAGCCAGGACGAGGAGTCAACTTCAGGGATGGGAGTGGAAAGGCATTTTCCAGCCTGTCATTCGCGGAAGTTTTCAAAGATTGCCACCAGTCACGTCCGTCATGCGCCTTCAGCCACATGTCCCAGAAGTCCTGCCTCCACCCTCCACATCATGTCCCATGACAAAGAGTGTGAGCCCATGGAATAGACAGTGCCAAGTTATGGTGACCATTGGGCACAGAGAGATCAAGGCAGTCTGGCAATACTGCATCCAGTCCTGGTTCCAGTCATCCGGTCTACCACGTTCAGGTGGGTGGAGGACACCTTCCTCTCCTGGTCAGTGCATCGTCACCCTACCACTCAGACATTTCCCTGGGGAGCCGTGGATGCCAACCGTGACGCACGTTGTGGGTGTCTTTTTTGTCGCTGGAGACTGTCAACTTGGCTGGGGCATGGCGGCATGATCTTGGCTTCCAGGGACTCGACCTGCTGTGCTCAGGTTGTCTTCCCACCTCATTCTCTGAGTAGCTGGGATTCCAGGTGCCACCATGCAAGACTCGATTTTGGGGACCTCTTGGCGAGATGCGTTCTGGCCACATCGCCTGGGCTGGTCTCTGAACCCAGGTCTCAGGCAGCCTCCCACATCAGGCTCCCAGGGCTTGGGGATTTGGCCATGAGCTATGGTGCCTGGCCTGTGCTTGCACGTGCCATCAGCACGGACGATGCAAAAGCATGCCCAGGGATGGAGGCCACTACATTCAGTGTAGCCTGGCCCAAGGGCATCACCACACACGACTTGTGTGTTTGCATTCCAGGAAGAGATGAGTCTCACTACATGACCCAAGTTGCTCTCAAACTTCTGGGCTCCATTGGTCCCCCATCTCAGCCTCCCAAACCACAGCCTGATTATCTCCTGATCCACCATATTTCACGAACTCTACACCCAAGGCTGAGACCTCCTTCCCTAATAATACCTGTCTGTTCACAATAATCCCAACTGCATACATACATGGATGATCTTCTTTTATGTCCTTGTGTTTTTTTAGTGGAGTCTCACCTCATCTCTCTGGTTGGATGGCAGTGGCTTGCTCCCAGACACCGTAGCCTCTCCTTGTTGGGCTCCAGTGACCCTCCCCTCAAGACTTCTGAGTAACCAGAATGACAGGTGAGCACGACTACGCCCAGCTCATTAGGGATGGAGGTTAGAGACAAGGTCTCACTGAGTGGCCCAGGCACATTTTGGACCCATGGGTTCGGGCTGGCTACAGACCTTGGCCTCCCAATGCACTGAGATGACGAAGTTGTGGACCAGAGCCAGGCATCTCTCCTTCTTCGAAAACAAACCAGAAAGCCAGGCATGGCGGCCCAAGCCTGGAATCCCAGCGCTCTCGTATGTTGATTGAGGAGGATGGCTGGTGCTCAGGAGCCCAAGGCCAGTACGTACCACACAGGAGACCCTGTCTCTGTACCCATCCAAACAGGGGTCTAGGGTTGTGGTGCACCTCATCCTGGCCACTCCAGAGGCTGAGGTGGGAGGATCACCAGAGCCCACGATTTCAAGGCTGTTGGTGAACAATGGTCATGTCCCCGGGCCGCAGCCTAGGCCACAGAGCCAGACCCTGTCTCCAAAATCATCAGAATCGTACAGAATCTCAACTGTACTTGGTGTTTTCAAAGGGTGAAGGGCTTGAAAGCCAGAAAAAATGGAACTGGGGAGGAAGAAATGTCCCTGGGTGAGGTTTATGTCCCTGGTCTTTTTTGACTGAAGGTCCTTGTTGTCAAGTCGGAGGGATGGGCTTCCTGGGGCACATTTTTCACCTCCGAGAGGAGAGCCGGCAGGAACCCAGCCAAAGATCCTCAGGAAATCCTGCACCAAAGCAGGGGCAGTCATTGGGGAGGTTAGGGCAGAAACGTGCCAATCTTTGGGGACCCTAAAATACGGGGGGCTGAAGGGGAAGCTCTAAGAAGAAAGTTTTCAGGAAAATGCATTTCTTCTTTACTCTCTTCCTTTTTCTTTCTTTAGTTTCCTCTCTTTTGTTTCCACACTAAGTAGCCCTGGCTGCACTCACACCTCCCAACTCAGGCCTTGCTCTCATCCTCAGCCTCCCAAACTGCTGTGGTCACAGGCTTTCAATTTGGTAAACACCCTGGTCTTCCTGCCTGGTTTTTAACTCTGGGCCTGAGACAATCCTCCCACCAAGGCCTGTCCTCACACAAGATTTTCTGGGTTTTGCTTGGTGATGAGTTGGGGGATTGCTATGGTATCCAGCTTGGTCTCAGCTCTCTGGATTCGGGCATCTTCCCATCTTGGCTTTCCAGATGCTGAGGAGACAGGCATGAGTTGCTCTGCCAGCCACCACCAGACGGTTTGAGAGTGACATCCTCCCTTTCCCTGAGGCTACCCCTTGTAGGAGTGAATGGGTCCACCTGGGGAACGAAGTGGGCAGAGGGGTGGATACCTCAGTGGAGACATGCCACTACACCAGGCACCGCCCCCAGGATGGCCTCAGCAGGTGACTCCAGCTGCTCTCTCTGGGGTCTGATGGCAGCAAGACTTGCAGTTGGGCCCTGAGAGGATGTGGAGAATGGGTGTGTGGGCTCACGCCTGTCACACCTGTGGTTGGGATGCCAAGGTGAGAGGATGGCCACAACCCCTGGTTCTATACCAGACCAGGACACTGGGCAAGACCACATCTCGGCCATTAAAAACAAATCCAAATATTAGCTGGGCATATTGGAACAGACTTGTGGTTCAAGTCACTCAAGGGGGTGAAATGGGAGAAATGCCTGAGCTAGGAAGGTGGAGTCTGCGGTGGCCATTTGCGTGCCCCTGGGCCCAAACCTGGGACTTAACTAGCTAGCTATCTATGTAGGCAGCTGACTTTAAAAGCTGAATTTACTAGTTAGCCAGCTGGCAAGCAATCTGACTTAACTAGCTTTTTAAATAGCTATTCAGCTGTCTGGTTAGCTGATTTTGCAAGCAGACTTGAATAGCTAGCCAGCTGGTTAGCCAGCTAGCGTAACTAACTGACTTATCTAGCTAGTCAGCTGGCAATCCAGATGACTTAACTAACTAGGGATATAGCTAGTCAACTGGCTATCCAGTTGACATAGCTAGCAAAATTAACCAGCTAGCCAGCTGGGTAGACAGCTAAATTAACTAGCTAGCTACCTAGCTAGCCAGCTGGCTAGCCAGCTGACTTAACTAGCTGACTTAACTAGCTAGCCAACTGGATAACCAGCTGACTCAACTAGCTGACTTATCTAGTTAGCCAGCTGGCTATCCAACTGACATAACTAGCTCCCTACCTACCTAGGCAGCTGGCTAGTCAGCTGACTTAACTAGCTGACTTAAATAGCTGGCCTGTTTGCTAGCCAGCTGAATTAACTAGCTTGCTACAAAGCTAGCCAATAGGCTAGTCAGCTGACTTAACTAGGTGACTTAACTAGCTAGTGAACTGTCTAGTCAGCTGATTTAACCGGCAAACTACCTGGTTAGCCAGTTGACTAGTCAGCTGACTTAACTAGGTGATTTAACTAGGTGACTTAACTAGATAGCTGACTTAACAAGCTAGCTACATAGATAGCCAGCTGGATAGCCAGCTGACTTAACTAGAAGCTTATATTGCTAGCCAGCTTGCTAGCAAGCAGACTTAACTAGGTTGCTACCTAGCTACCCAGCTGCCTAGACAGCTGACTTAACCAGCTGACATAACTTGCTAGCCAGCTGGCTAGTCTGCTGACTTAACTGACTGACTTCACCAGCTAGCCAGCTGGCTAGCCAGCTACCTTAACTAGTTAGCTATCTAGCTAGCCAGCTTGGTAGTCAGCTGAATTAACTAGCTGCCTTAACTAGCTAGCCAGCTGACGAGTCAGCTGACTTAGCTAGTTGATTTAACCAGCTAGTAAGCTGACTAGCCACCTGACTCAACTAGTTGACTTATCTAGCTAGTCAGCTGGCTAGCCAGATGACTTAACTAGCTGACTTAATTAGCTAGCCAGATGGCTAGCCAACTGACATAACTATCTCACTACCTAGCTAGCCAGCTGACTTAACTAGCTGAATTAAATAGCTGTCCTGCTTGCTAGTTAGCTGAATTAACTACCTTGCTACATAGCTATCCAGGTGGTTAGCCAGCTGACTTATGGAGGTGACTCAAATAGCTAGCCAGCTGTCCAGCCAGCTGACTTAACAAGCAAGCAACCTAGCTAGCCAACTGGCTAGCCAGCTGACTTAACTAGATGCCTTAACTAGCTAGCCAGCTGGCTAGCAAGCTGACTTAACTGCCTGGCTACCTAGCTAGCCAGCTGCATAGCCAGCTGACTTAACTAGCTG
>NW_007259681.1:0-5788 GCF_000164805.1 Carlito syrichta | reverse complement strand
CCCTGCCTAAGCCTCCATAAGGCACAGCCAGATTGACTGCCTATCCACCGTCTTTCAGAAACTCTAGGCCGAAGTCTGGGACCTACTTCCAAAATGATCTCTGTCTGTTCATGATGATCCCAGCTCTATACACAAATGGGTGTTCTTCTTTTTTTTCCTTTTTATCTTTTTTCTTTGTGTCAGAGTCTCACTCAATTGCCCAAGCTGGAGGGCAGTGTCTTGGTCCCAGTCACCACAGTCTTGGCCAGTCAAACTTTGGCTAACCTTTTCACGGCCTTCAGAGGAAACAGAACAAGATGCAGGTGCCACTACATACAGCTTATTTGGGATGGATGGTAGAGACGAGGTCTCACTGAGGTGCCTGTGTGGGTCTCGGCCCATGGGCTCGGGCCAGCCACTGGAATCTGCCTCCCAAAGGGCAAGGATGATGAGGCTGAGTTCCAAGCCCGGCCATGAGCCTTTGTCGAAAATGAAACAGATGGCCTGGTGTGGTGGCCCGTGCCTGGAATTCTAGTGCTCTGGGAGTCTGAGGGGGGAGGATGATTGGAGACCAGGAGCCCAAAGCCAGCCTGTGTCATGCAGGGAGACCCCATCTAGGCACTCTGGGGTTGAGGTGCCTGTAGTTCTGGCAACTCTGGAGGCTGAGGCAGGAGGATTGCTGGAGCCCATGATTTTGGGGCTGGTGGTTAATGGCGGTAGTGTCTCCGGGCTGTACCCTGGGCCACAGAGCCAGATCCTGTCTCCAAAATGTTCAAAATCGTAAACAGATTCTCAACTGCACGTGGTGTGTTCACAGGGCAACTGGTTTTAAAGCCAGGAACAATGGGATTTGGGGGAAATTTTCCCACAGGTGAGAGATGTGTCCCTGGCTTTTCTTGGCAGAAGTGCTCGTTGCTGAGTCAGAGGGTTGGCTTGCCTGGGTCCCATTTCTCACCTAGGAGAAGAGAGCCAGCAGGAACCCAGTAAGGAAGCCTTGGGAACTCCCACACCAATGCAGGGTCAGCAATTGGGGGTGTTTGGGGCTGAAGGTGCAGAGCTTGGGGGAACCCCACATGTGGGGGATGGGAGGGGAAGGACTGAGGACAGAAGGTTTGCAGGAGAATGGATTTCTTTCTTTCTTTTTTCTTTCTTTCTTTCTTTCTTTCATTTCCTCACTAGGTTGCCCAGGCTGCTCTCAAACTGCCCAACTCTGGCCAATATCTCGGCCTGGGCCTCAAAAGCTGATGCCATCACAGGCTTTCTATTTGGTCGTCATCCTGGTCTTCCTGCCTGGTCTTGAACTCTGGGCCAGGGTTGATACTTCTGCCATGGCCTGCACTCACCCAAGGTTTCCTGAGATTTGCTTGGGGTCAAGGTGGGGGATTACTATGGTGTCCTGCCTGGTCTCAAGCTCCTGGGCTCATGCCATCTTCCCATCTCAGACTCCCCGAGTGCTGAGGAGACAGGTATGAGTCACCCAGCCATCCCCCCATGAAGGCTGGAGAGTCATGCCCTCCCTTCCGGAAGGCAGCCCCTTGGAGGAGTGAGCAGCTCCATCGTGAGGAACAAAACGCATGGAGGGCTGGGCACCCCCTTGGAGACACGCCCCTGACCCAGGCACTCCCCCGGGTCAGACTTGGTGGATGACTCCACTCTTGGGTCCCTGGACATCTGAAGGAAACAGGACTCACAGTGGGGCCCAGAGAGGGGTGTGATGGCCAAGCATGGGGGCTCACACCTGTTACACCAGTGCTTTGGGAGGCCAAGACAAGAAGATGGCTTGAGTCCCGGGGTTCAGGACAAGCCCGGGCACTTTGGCGAGACTTGTTTCTACAAAAAAACAACAAAATGAGCTCTGTCTCCAAAAACATCAGAATCATACACAGATTCTCAACTACTCATGGTTAGTTCACAGGGTGACTGGCTTTAGAGCCAGAAAAAATGGGATTGGAAGGGAAAGAAAGGTTCTAGGTTGAGGGATATGTCCCTGGCCTTTCTTGGTGTAAGGTTGTTGTTGCCAAGTAGGAGGGTCAGCCTGCCTGGGGCACATTTCTCACCGTGAAGAGGAGATCCAGCAGGGACCCGGCCAGGGAGCCTTGGGAATTTCCACACCAAAGTGGGGTCAGCATTGGGGGAGTTGGGGCTGGAAGGTGTTGAGCTTGGGGGACCCTCACATGAGGGGTTGTTGGGGGGAAGGTGTGAGAGCAGCAGGTTTGCAGGAGAATGGATTTCTTTCTTTCTTTCTTTCTTTCTTTCTTTCTTTCTTCTTTCTATCTTTCTTCTTTCTTTCTTTCTTTCTTTCTTTTCTTTCCTTACTAGGATGCCAGGATGCTCTCAAACCACCCAACTCGGTCCATCCTCTCGGCCTTGGCCTCCAAACTGCTATGATCAAATGCTTTCAATTTGGTCAACATCCTGGTCTTTCGGCCTGGTCTTGAACTCTGGGCAGGAGGTGATACTCCCACTGAGGTCTGCTGTCAGCAAAGGTTTTCTGGATTTTGCTTTGGGACGAGTTGGGGGCTTGTAACGGTGTCAAGCCTGGTTTCAAGCTCCAGGGCTCTGGCCATCTTCCCATCCCAGCTTCACAGAGTGCTGAGGCTCCTGATTTTTTAGAGTCAAGTCCTCCCTTTCCCTGATCTGGCCCCTGGGAGGTGCAAGTGGGCCAAACCTGGGAAACGAGGCAGGCAGAAGGGTGTGTGCCTGGATGGAGAAATGCTCCTGTGCCATGCACTCGCCCCAGGGTTAGCTCAATGATCAGTTTCGGCCATGCTCTCTGGGGTCCCTGGTCTTTGGAAGGGAGTGGGCATCACGGTGGGGCCCCGATGGGGTGGGGGCTAGTCACGGGTGTCACGTGTGTCATCCTAGCACTCTGGGATGCTGAGGCCAGAGAATGGCCTGAGCCTCCGTGTTTGAGACAACGCTGGGCACCTTGACAAGAACTCATCTGTATAAGAAGCCAAAAAATGAGTAAATGTGGTGGTGCACGACTGTCGTTCTGGCCACTTGGGAGCCTGCAGTGGGAGGATAAGTGGACCTCAGCCAGTGGAGGCCATTGTGGCCAAGAGCAGGCCCCTGCTCTCCAACTTGGGCAATAAAGTGGGACTCCAATTCAGAATAGTAATACCAACCACCACCACCACAAACACAGGCCGGGCTCAGGGGCTCAGCCTGGCATACCAACACTTTGGAGGCCCACGCAAGTGGTTGGACTGAGGCTGCGGGTTTGACACCAGCCCGGGACATGGGGTGAGACCTCATCTCAGCCATCAAAAATAAATCTAAGCCAGGCTCGGTGGCTCAGCCTGTAATCCTGTGCCTTTGGGAGGCTGAGGTGAGTGGGTTGCCTGAGCCTGCGGGTTTGAGACCCATCTGTGCAGGGGAGACCTCATCTCTACAATAAATCAAAAAATTACCCGGGCGTGGTAGCACACGCCTGTAGTTCCAGCTACTTGTAAAACTGAGGTGGAAGGATCCCTGGAGCCCAGCAGGTCGAGGCTGTGGTGGCTGGGAGTGGCCACTGCACTCCAGTCTGGGCAATAGTGAGACTCCAACTCAAAAATTAATAAAAATAAATAAATAAATCCAAAGTTTAGCTAGGCATAGTGACGCAGGCCTGTGGTTCCAGTCAATGGGGGGCCGAGACATGAGGATTGCCTGAGTCTGGCATGAGGTCTGCAGTGGCCGTGAGCATGGCCCTGCACTCCAGCCTGGGCAGCACAACAGGATTCTGACTCCAAATAATAAAAATCACCACCACCACCACCACAACACCCCTGCGACCCAGCACAAGGAATCACCATCAGGGATGGTAGAGGGAAAAGCACCTTCTGGCCTGTCATTTGTAGTTGGTTTCAAAGATTGTCAACTGGCACGACCCTGCTGCACCTTTGGCCAAGCGCCCCAGAAGGCCTGCATCCACCCTCCACGCTCATGCCCTACAGAAAAGACATATGTGAGCTCATGGAACAGAGGGCCCAGAAGTAGGGCTGCCATCAAGCACAGAGAGATGAAGGCAGACTGGCAACACTGCAGCCAACCCAGTTTCTGGTCACCTGTCGCCACCTTCTGGCTGAGGGAGGGCCTCTCACCCTCCCAAACACTCCATTGTCCCCCACCCACACGGACGTTTCCCTGGGGAGCCATAGATGCCTGTTATGACACTTGTGGAAGACATCTATTATGTCTTTGGAGTCTCCATCTGCTGGGCTGGGGTGCGGCGACATGATCGTAACACTCGGGGCCTCAACCTATGGGTCTCAGGCGATCCTAACACCTCAACTCCTAAGCAGCTGGGATCCGGGGGCCACCACACCTGACTCAATTTTGTGGACCTATCGCCAAGATGAGATCTGGCCACATCGTCCAGGCTGGTCTCCAAACCCTGGGCTCTGCCTTCTAGGGCTCAGGGCTGACAGCCATAAGCCAGAGTGCCTGGACTTGACTGGCACATTCTGTCATCAGGGGTGATGCAAAGGAACTCCCTGGGATGGAGGCCACTGCCCATGTACCTGGGACCATGGGTGCCAACATGCATGATGCCAGAGTTTGTGTTCCGAGGATAGATGAGGTCTCACTACATGGCCCAAGTTAGTCTCGAACTCCCGGGCTCCAGCAGTACCCCGCTTCAGACTCCCAAAGCCACAGCATGATTGTCAGCTGATCCACTGTCTTTCAGGTCCTCTAGGCCCAAGGCTGCGGCCTCCTTCACAAATGATCTATGTCTGTTCATGATGATCCCAACTCCATTCACAAATGGATGCTGTTCTTTTTTTCCCTTTTTCCTTTTTTTCTTTTAGTCGGAGTCTAACTTCTTCGACCAGTTTGGAGAGCAGCGCCTCATTTCTGGCCACCATAACCTCGTCCTGCCAGGCCCCAGTGAGGCATTTCCCAACTTCCAAGGAGCCGGAAGGACAGGCACTCCATCATGCCCTTCTCATTTGGGATTGAGGGTAGATACGAGGTCTTGCTGAGATGCCCGGGTGGGTCTCGGCCTGTGGGCTCGGGCTGGCCACTGGTCTCAGCCTCACAAAAGAATGGAATGAGGAGGTCAAGCCCTCAAGTCCGGCTTTGAACCTTTGTGGAAAAGGAATCTGTAGGCCTTGTGTGGCAGCAGACACCTGGAATCTCACAATCTTGGATGCTGAGGCAGGAGGATGGCTGGAGCCCAGGAGCCCAAGAACAGCCCAGGCCATGCAGGGAGACCCCATCTTTGCACCCATTCAAACACGGGGTCTGGAGTTGAGATGCCCGTCATCCAGGCCACTTCGGAGGCTGAGGTGGGAGGATCACTGGAACCCGTGATTTTGAGGCTAGTGGTGAACGATGATCATGTCCCCAGCCTCCAACCTGGGCCACAGAAACTGACCCTGTCTCCAAAACATCAGAACTGTACACAGATTCTCAACTGTGCATGGCATTTTCACAGGATGGCTGGCTTTAGAGCCAGGAATAATGCTATTGGGGGGCAGAAATGTCCCCAGGTGAGGGATGTGTCCCTGGCCTTTCTTGGCAGAAGGTCTAGGAGGACGATGCAAGAGGGTCACCTGAGTCCCCAGGTTCGAGACCAGCCAGGGTACCACCTCAGGACCTCCTCTCTACAAGAAACCTAAAAAGAAACCGAGTATTGTGACACACACCTATCATTCTGGGCACTCGGGAGCACATGGAGGAAGGATTACCATAGCCCAGCCGGTAGAGGCCGCAGTGGCCAAGAGCAGACCCCTGCACCACAGCCCGGGAAAAGAAGGGAACTCCAGCTGCCCTCTCCAAGATCTCGCGTCATCAGTAGGTAGTGGTCTTTGTGGTGGTG
>NW_007259680.1:6151-7597 GCF_000164805.1 Carlito syrichta | reverse complement strand
TCCTCCCCATTTCATTCCATTCTTATCCATTCCATTCCCGTCATTTCCATACTATTTGTCTCCATTCCATTCCAATCATTTCCTCTCCATTCCATTCCATTTCATTCCATTCCTCTCCACATCATTCCATTCCTTTCCATTCCATTCCATTCCTTTCCTCTCCATTTCATTCCTCTCCATTCCATTCCTGTCAATTCCATTCCATTCCACTCCATTCCATTCTTTCCGTTCCGCTCCATTGGATTAAAATCCAATTCATTCCACTGCATTTCATTTCAATCCACTCCATACCATTACATTCCTCTCCATTCCATTCACTCCTTTCCATTCATATCCATTCCTGTCCATTCCATTCCATTCAATTCCTTTCAATTATAATCCATTCTTCTCCATTCCCTTGCATTAAATACTGTCCATTCCATTCTAATCCGTTACTCTCCACTCCATTCCATTCCATTCCACTCCATTCCATTCCTCCCCATTTCATTCCATTCTTATTCATTCCATTCCTGTCAATTCCATACCATTTGTCTCCATTCGATTCCATTCAATTCCTCTCCATTCCATTCCATTTCATTCCATTTCTGTCCATTCCTTACCTCTCCATTCCATTTCAAACCATTCCATTCCATTCCTTTCTTCTCCATTCAATTCCTCTCCATTCCATTCCATTCAATTCCATTCCTCTCCATTCTTTGCAATTTCTCTTCATTCGATTCCTTTCCATTCCATTTAATTCCTATCCATTTCATTCCATTCCTCTCCCTCCATTCCATTCCATGCTATTCCATGCCCTTCCATTCCATTCCATTTGTCTAAATTCCATTCCATTTCTCGGCATGTCATTTCATTCATTCCACTCCTTTCCAATCCATTCCTCTCTAGTCCATTCCATTCATGTCCAATCCATTCCTTTCCATACCATTCTATTCCACCTCATGCCTTTCCAATCCACTCCGTTCCTTTTCATTTCTCTACATTCCATTCCTCTCCCTTCCATACCATTATTCTCGATTTTAGTTCACTGAATTGCTCTTTATTCCATTCCATTCCATTCCATTCCATTCCATCAATCATTATTTCATTCCTCTCCATTCCATTCCACTCCATTCCATTCCATTCCATTCCTCTCCATTGCATTCTTCTCCATCTTCTTCCATTCCTCTCCATTCTATTCCATTAAATTCCATTACATTCCTCTCCATTCTAGTCCATTCCATTCCTTTCCGTACCTTTCCATTACATTTAATTTCATTGTCTGCCTTCCATTCCATTGTATTCCTTTCCTTTCCATTCCTCTCCATACCATACCATTCCAGTCCATCGCATTACATTCCACTACACTGCTTTCCATTAAATTTCTCACCATTCCATTCCATTCCATGTCACTCCGTTGCATTCTATTCCACCCAAGTCCATTCGATTCCTCTCCATTCCACTCCCATC
>NW_007259680.1:4805-5344 GCF_000164805.1 Carlito syrichta | reverse complement strand
TCCATTCCATTCAATTCCTCTCCATTCCTTTTCATTCCATGAAATTCCATTCAGCTGGAACGCATTCCTCTCCATCCATTACATTCCAGTCCTCTCCATTCCATTCCTCTCCTTTCCATTCCATTCCATTCGTCTCCATTCCATTCCATTCTATTCCATTCCTACCCAATCAATTCCATTCCTTTCTACTTCATGTCATTCCACTACATCCATTCCATTTCATTCCACTCCATTCCATTCCATTCCATTCCATACCATTCCATTCCACTCCATTCCATTCCACTCCACTCCATTCCATTCCTCCCCATTTCCTTCCCTTCTTATCCATTCCATTCCCGTCATTTCCATACTATTTGTCTGCTTTCCATTCCATTCATTTCCTCTCCATTCCATTCCATTTCATCCCATTTCTGTCCATTCCATACCTCTGCATTCCATTCCAAATATTCCATTCCATTCCTTTCTTCTCCATTCCATTTCTCTTCATTCCATTCCATTCAATTCCATTCCTCTCCATTCTTTGCAATTTCTCTTCATTC
>NW_007259680.1:1842-3486 GCF_000164805.1 Carlito syrichta | reverse complement strand
CCATATATTACATTCCTCTCAATTCCATTTATTCCGTTCAATTAGTCTCCATTCCACTCCATTCCATTCTGTTACATTCAAGTATAATCCATTCCTTTCCATTCGATTACATTCCTATCCTCTCCTTTCTTTTCCCCCCTTCCATTCTATTCCTCTCTACTCCATTCCATTCCATTCCATTTCTCTCCATTCCATTACTCTCCATTCCATCCTTTCCTCTCCATTCCATTCCTCTGCATTCCATTCCATTCCTCTGCATTCCATTCCATTCCACTCCTCTCCATTCCATTCAATTCCATTTCTGTCCATTCTATTCCATTCCTCTTCATACCATTTCATTCCACTGCATTTTATTCCATTCCATTCCTCTTCATTCCACTCCTCTCCCTTCCATTCATGTCATTCCTTTCCATTCTATTCCATTCCTTTCCATTCCATTTTATTGCATTGCTCTCCATTCCTTTCCATTCCACTCCATTTCATTCCTTTCCATTCAACTCTTTTACATTCCATTCCAATCCTCTCGAATCGCTTTCCTTTTAATCAATTCCATTCCAATCCTCTCCATTCCATCCATTCCATTCCCCTCTATTCCATTTCCTTCCATTTCATTTCATTTCTCCCAATTCTATTCCATTCTTCTTCACTCCATTCCATTCCATTCAATTCCATTCCTTTCTATTTAATTCCATTCCATTCCATTCCTCTCCAGTCTATTCACCTCCATTCCATTCCATTCTCTCGATTCCATTCATTTCTATTCTATTGCATTCCATTCCAATCCTCCATTAAATTCCATTCCATTCCACTCCATTCCATTTCTTTCCTTTCCATTTCATTCCTCTCAATTCCATCTCATTCCTTTCCACTCCACTCCATTTCATTTCACCTCTCTCCATTGCTTTCCATTCCTTTCAATTCCATTCCATTCCGCTCCTTTCGACTAAATTCCATTCCAGTCGACTCCATTTTGATATATTCCTCCCAATTCCATTTATTCCGTTGAATTCCTCTCCATTCCACTCCATTCCATTCTGTTACATTCAAGTATAATTCATTCCTCTCCATTCTATTACATTCCAAACCACTCCTTTCTATTCCTCTCCACTCCATTCCATTCCTCTCTATTCTATTCAATTCCACTCCATTTCTCTCCGTTCCATTACTCTCCCTTCCATTCCTTTCCTCTCCATTCCATTCCTCTCCATTTCATTCCATTCCTCTGCATTTCATTTCATTCCATTCCTCTCCATTACATTCCACTTCTGTCAATTCTATTCCATTCCGCTCCATGCCATTTCATTCCACTGCATTTTATTCCATTCCATTCCTCTTCATTACATTCCTCTCCCTTCCACTCCATTTCATTCATTTCCATTCTACTCCATTCCTCTCCATTCCATTTCTTTGCATTCCTCTCCATTCCATTCCATTTCATTCTTCTCCATTCCTCTCTTTTAAATTCCATTCCAATCCTCTCCATTCGCCTCCATTTTAATCAATTCCACTCCATTCCTCTCCATTCCATCCGTTCCATTCCCCTCCATACAATTTCTTTCCATTCCATTTCACTTCTCAGTATTTTATTCCATTCTTCTTCACTCCATTGCAATCCATTCCATTCCATTCTTTTCCAATTAATTC
>NW_007259680.1:0-1373 GCF_000164805.1 Carlito syrichta | reverse complement strand
ATTCCATTGTTCTGTATTCATTCCATTCCATTTCATTCCACTGCGTTCCATCCCATTCTATTCATTTCCATACCTCTCCATTTTATTCCTTTCGTGTCCATTCCACTCCCCTACATTTCTCCCATTCTATTTCTTTTCAGTCCATTCCATTATTAAACATTCCATTCCTCTCCCTTCCATTCCACTCCATTTCTCTCCATTCCAGTCATCTCCATTTCATTCCTTTTCCTTCCTCTCCATTCTATTCCACTCAATTCCATTCATCTCCATTACATTCCATTCGATTTTATTCCATTCCTCTCCAGTTCATTCCACTCCATGCCATTCCATACAATTTCATTCCATTCCATTCCAATCCATTCCATTCCATTCCATTCCTTCCCTGTCCATTCCATTCCTCTCCATTCCATTCCACTCCACTCTACTCCATTCCATTTCACTCCATTCCATACCATTCCTCCCCATTCCATTCAATTCCTCTCCATTCCTTTTCATTCCATGAAATTCTATTCAGCTGTAACGCATTCTTCACCATCCATTACATTCCAATCCTCTCCATTCCATTCCTCTCCTTTCCATTCCATTCCATACCTCTCTGTTAAATTCCATTCAATTCCATTCCTACCCAATCAATTCCATTCCTTTCTACCTCTTTCCTTCCACTACATCCATTCCATTTCATTCCACTCCATTCAATTCCATTCCATACCATTCCTTTCCAATCCATTCCATACCATTCCACTCCATTCCATTCCTCCCCATTTCATTCCATTCTTATCCATTCTATTCCCGTCATTTCCATACTATTTGTCTCCATTCCATTCCATTCATTTCCTCTCCATTCCATTCCATTTCATTCCATTACTGTCCGATCCATTCCAAACCATTCCATTCCATTCCTTTCTTGTCCATTCCATTCCTCTCCATTCCATTCCATTCAATTCCAGTCCTCTCCATTCTTTGCAATTTCTCTTCATTCGATTCCTTTCCATTCCATTCCATTTAATTCCTATTCATGTCACTCCGTTCCTCTCCTTCCATTCCATTCCATTACATGCTATTCCATGCCCTTCCATTCCATTCCATTCGTCTCCATTCCATTCCATTCCTCGGCATTTTATTCCATTCCATATCACTTCTTTCCAATCCAATCTTCTCTAGTCCATTCAATTCCTCTCCAATCCATTCCATTCCATACCATTGTATTCCACCTCATGCCTTTCCATTCCACTCCGTTCCATTTCAATTCTCTACATTCCATTCCTCTCCCTTCCATACCATTATTATCCATTTCAGTCCATTGAATTGCTCTTTATTCCATTCCATTCCATTCCATCAATCCCTATTTCATTCCTCTCCATTCCATTCCACTC
>NW_007259679.1:0-10652 GCF_000164805.1 Carlito syrichta | reverse complement strand
CAAAGCTAGCTCACTAGTTAGCTAACTACTTAAGTCAGCTACTTAAGTCTGCTACGTAACTATTTAGCAAACTAGTTAACTCAGCTTGTTATTCAGCCAGCTAAATATTTAGCTCTTTGATTCAGGTAGTGAAGTCAGCTAGCAACTGCTTAAGTCAGCCAATTATGTCAGCTAGCTAAAGTAGTTAAGACAGCTAGCTAAGTCAGCTAGTAAAGTCAGCTTTCTAATTTAGTCAGCTGGTTAAGAAAGCTAGCTAGGTAATTAGCTAATGGCTTAAGTCAGCAGGTTGAGTCAAGTAGTTAGCTAGTTAACTAACAGGTTAAGTAAGTTGGTTGAGTCAGCTAGCTAGCTAGTTAACAAACAGCTGAGTCAGCTGTTTGAGTATGCTAGCTACTTAGCTAACCAGTTAAGTCATCTGGATTAGTCAGCTAGCTAACTTGTTAGCTAATGAGTTAAGTCAGCTGGTTGATCAGCTAAGTAGCTGATTAGCTAATGAGTTCAGTCAGATGATTAAGTCAGCTAGCTAGAATGTTAGATAATGAGTAGGCATACTATGTAGCCATCTGGTTATGTCAGCTAGCTAGCTAGGCAGCTAACTATTTGTCAGCTTGTTAGTTAGGTACCTAGGTAGTTAGTTAACTACTTAAATCAGCTGGCTTGCTAGGTAGCTAGCTAGTTAGCTAACTACTTAAGTCAGCTGGCTAGCTAGGTAATTTGCTAATTAAGTCAGCTAGTTAAGGCAGCAAGCTAGCCAGCTGGCAAGCTAGGTAGTGAGCCAGTTAATTCAGTTGTCTAGCCAGCTGTCTAGCTGTATTATTCACCTAGTTTAGAGAGCTAGCTAGCCAACTGACAAGGTAGGTAGCTAGCTAGTTAAGTCAGCTTGATACCTACCTGGCTAGTTAGTGATGTCAGTGAGTTATCACCTGGCTAGCCAACTGGGTAGCTGGTTAAGTCAGACAGTTAAGTCAACTGTCTAGCCAGCTGGCTAGGTAGTTAGCTAGCTAGATAAGTGAGCTTGCGAGCCAGCAGGTTAGCTGTTCAAGTCAGCTAGTTAAGTCAGTTGGCAAGCCTGCCTGCAAGGTACGTAACTAGCTAGTTAAGTGAGCTGGCTAGCCAACTTGCTAGCTTAAGTCAGCTATGTAAGTCAGTTGGCTAGTCAGCTTGCTAGACAGGCAGCCAGTTAGTTAATTCAGCTGGCTAACCAACTGACTAGCTGGTTAATTCAGCTAGTTAAGTCAACTGGAAACCAGATGCTTAGGTAGTTAAGTCAGCTCATTAAATCATTTGGCTGTCCAACTGGTTAGTTAGTTAAAAAGCTAGTTAAGGCAGATGGCTATCCATCAGGCTAGTTAGTTATTTCAACTAGTTAAGTCAGCAGGCTAGCTAGGAAGCTAGCTATATAAGTCAGCTAATTATATCAGCGAGTTAGTTAGTTAAGTCAGCTAGTTAAGTCAGCTGACTAGCTAGATATGTTGCTAGGTATCTGGCTAGGTAAACCATCTAGTTAAGACAGCTGGCTAGCTAGGTATCTAGCTGGCTAAGTCAGCCAGTTAAATCAGCTTTATAGCTAGTTAAGTCGGTGAGCTAAGTCAGCAGGATAATCAGCTGCCTAGCTGGGAAGCTAGCTATTTATGTCAGTTGGCTAGCCAGTTAGCCAGCTAGTTAAGTAACCTAGTAAGTCAGTACACTAGCCAGCTTGTTAGGTAGGTAGCTAGGTAGGTAAGTCTGTTGGCAAACAATCGGGCTGTGTAGTTAGCTAGCTAGTTTTCTCAGCTGGCTATCCATCTCCCTAGCTAGGTAGCTAGGCAGTTAGTCAGCCTGCTAGCCAGCTGGTTAGCTACATAAGTCACCTAGTTAAATTAGTTGGCTAGACAGCTGCCTAGCTAAGTAGTTAGAAAGTCAAGTCAGCTATCTAGCCTGCTGGCTGGCTAGTTAAGCCACCTAGTTAAGTCAGCTGGATATCCAGTTAGCTAGGTAGTTGCTACTCTAAGTCAGCTGTCTAGTCAGCTGGGTAGCTAGTTAAGTTACCTATTAAAGTCAGCTAGCAAGTCAGCTGGTTAGCTATATAACAAGCTAGTTAATTCAGCTGTCTAACAAGCAGGCCAGGTATTTAATTCAGCTAGTTAAGTCAGCTGGCTAGCCAGCTGGCTAGCTAGGTGGCAAGCTTGTTAAGTCAGATGGCTAGCAAGCTGGCTAGCTATTAAGTCAGCTAGTTAAGTCTGCTGACTAGCCAGCTAGCTAGCTACATCGAGAGCTTGTTAAGTCAGTTGGGTATCCAGCTGGCTAACTAGATAAGTCAGCTAGCTGTGCCAGCTTGCTAGCTGGTTGTCAACTACTTAAGTTAGTTGGCTAGCCAGCTGAATAGGTAGGTATCAAGCTGGTTAAGTCAGCTGTCTAGCCAGCTGGCTAGCTAGTTAAGTCAGCCAGTTAATTCTTTGGGCTTCCCAGCTGGCTATGTAGGTAGGTAGCTAGTTGAGTCAGTTGGCTAGCCAGCTGGCTAGCTGGTTAAGTCAGCTAGTTAATGTAGCTGATCAACCAGATGGCTAACTAGTTAATTCAGATAGATAAGTCAGCTGGCTGGCTAGTTGAGTCAGTTAGTTGTCAGGTGACTAGCCAGCTGCCTACCTGGGTAGCTAACTACTTAAGTCAGCTGACTAGCCACCTGGCTAGTTGGTTAAGTCACCTAGGTAAGACAGCTCGCTAGCCAGCTGGTTAGCTAGGTAGCTCGGTAGTTAATTCAGCAGGCAATACAGTGGTATTCATCAGTAGCTAGCTAGTTAAGTCAACTAGCTAGCCACCTGGCTAGCTATAGATGTCAGCTAGTTAAATCAGCTGGCTAGTTATCTGGCTAACTAGTTATGTCAGCTAGTTGAGTTAGCTGGCTAGCCAGCTGGCTAGCTGGATAAGTGAACCTGTTAATTCAAGTGGAGAGCTGAGTGGCTAGCTAGGTAGCTACATTTTTAATTCACCTGGCTAGCCAGCTAGCTAGCTGGTTAAGTCAGCTAGTTGTGTTAGCTGTCTAGCCACCTGTCTAGGTCGGCAGCTAGTTAATTAAGTCAGCTGGCTAGCCGACTGACTGGCTAATTAAGTCAGCAAGTTAGGTGAGCTGGCTAGCCAACTGGCTAACTAGGTGGCTGGCTAGTCAAGCCAGCTGGCTAGCCGGATGACTATGTAATTAAGTCAACTAGTTAAGTCAACTGGTTTACCAGCTGACCTAGCTAGGTGACTGGCATGCTAAGACGGCCTGTTTGCAGCCTGTTCAGGGAGGTGACCAGATAATTTAGCCAGCTCGCTAGGCAGCTGAACATCAAGGTGGATTGCTACTTAAGCCAGGTTCCTATCCCACTTTCGAGCCAGATGGCTGGCTATTTAAGCCAGCTGGCTAGCTAGGTTCCCAGTCCACTAGCTGCCTAGCCAGCTGCCTTGCCAGGTTGCCAGCCAGGTAACTAGCTATTTAAGTTAGCTTTCTAGCTGTCTAGCCATCAGGGTAGCTAGCTACTTAAGTCAGCTTGCTAACCAGGTAGCCTGCCCACTAATTAGTCAGACAGTTAAGTCAGCTAGCTAGCCAGCTAACTAGGTAAGTCAGCTAACTATTCAGCTAGCTAGTTAAGTCAGCTAGCTAGTCAGGTTGATTGTCAAATAGCTAGTTTAGTCAGCTAGCTAGTCAGCTAGCAAGTGAGCTAGATAACTAGGTCAGCTAGTCAGCTCATTTGCCAGTTAGCTAGCTAGTTAAGTCAGCTTGTGAGACTGCTAGATAGCTTGTTTGCTAGCTAGTTATGTCTGCTAGATAGCCAGCTAGCTAGTCAGCTTGCTATTCAGGTAGCTAGTTAAGTCAGCTAGCAAACCAGCTAGTTACTTGGCTAACTTGTCAGCTAGCAACTAAGCTAGCAGGTCAGCTAACTAGTGGGCTCACTCACTTTCCATCAGGTCAGCTAAATATTCGGCTCGCTAATCTGCCAACCAGTAAGCAAACTAGTCGGTTCACTCACCAGTCAACAGATCATCTACCTTGTTGACTCGCTCGCAGGCCAACAGGTGAGCAAATTAGTCGGCTTGCTCACCAGTCAACAAGTTAAGTTAGTTCACAGGTTGGCTCACTCACCAGCCAAATAGTTAAGGCAGCTCACGCCTTGGCTCACTCACCAGCCAACTAGTTAAGTCAGCTCACTGGTCTGCTCACTCACCGGCTGACTAAGTAAGTCTGAGCAGTCGACTCACTCCCCAGTTAACTAAATTCAGCTGACCAATCATCCCACATGCCGCCCAACTAATTAAGTCAACTGACCATTTGACTCACATAACGGCCTACTAGTTAAGTCAATTGAACAATCGGCTTACTCGCCAGTGAACTAGTTATTTAAACTGACCAGTCGACTCACTCGCCAGTCAACTAGTTAAGTCAGCTAAAATGTCGGCTCACTCATCAGCTGACTAGTGAAGTCAGCTAGCCAGTCGGCCTTACTAGCCGTCCACTACTTAGTTAGCTAACCATCGGCCGACTAGTGGACCAAATGTCAGACAACAAATTAGGTCAGATAAGTAGTCGATCGATAAGATAGGTGAGCTAACTACTGGCCAACAAGTTGGACGACTAGTTAGGTCAGCAAATGGGTCAGCCAACTAGTTAACAGAACTAACGAGTGGGCCAACTCGTCAGTCAACTAGTTAACCCAGATAAATAGTCAGCCGATAAATTCGGTCAAATTTTTATGCCAGCAATGGACGACTAGTTAGGTCAGCAAATGGGTCAGCCAACTAGTTAACAGAACTAACTAGTGGACTGACTCATCACCCAGAAAGTTGTCAACTAGCTAACTCGCTAAGCAATTAGTTAATTCAGCTAATTATCTCATTTACCAACTAGTTAAAACAGATATTTAACTCGTTAACCAACTTGTTAAGTCAGCTAGCTATCTCGTTAGCCAACTAATTAAGTCAGTTAGCTGTCAGCTAGCTAACCAGCTAGCTAGCTAAGTCAGCTAACAAAATCAGCTATCTCACTTGTTAGCTAAATATGTCAGCTACTTAAGTCTGTTTACTGACTAGTTAGCTAATTAATTAAGTCACCTAGTTAATCAGCTAGTTAAATAGGTAAATATTTAAATCACGTAGTTAAGTTAGGTAGCTAACTAGTTAAGCCAGTCAGTTAAGTCACCTAGTTAAGTCAGTTTTCTAATTTCATCAGCTGGTTAAGACAGCTAACTGGCTAGTTAACTAACGGGTTGAGTTAGCAGGGTGGCTCAGGTAGTTATCTAGTTAACTAACGTATTAACTCAGCTGGTTGAGTCGGCTAGCTAGCAAGTTAGAAAATGGGTTGAGTCAGTCGGTTGAGTAGGCTAGCTAGCTAATTAGCTAACAAGTTAAGTCAGCTGGTTGAGTCAGCTAGATACTAAGCTAGCTAATGGTTTGTGTCAGCTAGCTAGCTCATTAGTTAACGAGGTAAGTAAAATAATTAAGTGACCTAGCTAGTACGTTAGATAATGAGTAAGCTAACTATTTAGCTAGCTGGTTAGGTCAGCTAGCAAGCTAGGCAGCTAATTAATTAAGTCAGCTGGCTAGCTAGGTAGCTAGCTTGTTAGCTAACTTTTTAATTCAGCTTGCTAGGTAGGTAGCTAGCTAGTTAAGTCAACTAGTTAAGTTAGTTGGCTAGCCAGCTGGCTAGCTGGTTAATTCAGCTAGTTAAGAGAGCTGGAAAGCCAACTGACAAGGTAAGTAGCTAGCTAGTTAAGTCAGCTACATAGCTACCTGGTTAACTAGCGATGTCAGTGAGTTGTCAGCTGACTAGTCAACTTTCTAGCTGGATAAGTCAGCTAGTTTAGTCAACTGCCTAGCCAGCTGGTTAGTTAGGTCGCTAGCTAGATAAGTCAGCTTGCTAGCTAGCAGGCTAGCCATTCAAGTCAGCTAGTTATGTCAGTTGGCTAGCCACCTGCCTAGGTAGGCAGCTAGCTAATTAAGTCAGCAGGCTAGCCTGCTGACTAGCTAGTTAAGTCAGCGAGTTAAGAGAGCTGGCTAGTTGACTGGCTACCTAGCTGACTAGCTAGTAAAGCAAGCTGGGTAGCCGGATAGCTATCTAACTAAGTCAGCAAGTTAAGTCAGCTGGTTAGCCAGCTGGCTAGCTTGGTGGCTGTCATGTAAAGATGGCTGGTTAGCAGGCTGTTCAGTTAGGTGGCCAGATAATTAAGCCGGCAAGTTAGGCAGACGAACACCAGGGTGGCTGGCTAGTTAAGCCAGCTTTCTATCCCACTGTCCAGCCAGACGTCTGGCTATTTAAGCTGGATGGCTAGCCAGGTGGCCAGTCCGCTGGCTAGCTAGCCAGGCTGCCTATACAGCTAGCCAGCCAGGTAGCTAGCTAGTTAATCCAGCTGGCTAGCCATCTAGTCAACCAGGTAGCCTGCTAGTTAATTCAGCAGACTAGCCACCTATGCAGTCAACTAGGTTGTCAGATAGTTAAGTCAGCTAGCTAGCCAGCTAGCTAGTTAAGTCAGCTAGCAAGTCAGCTAATTATTCAGCTAGCTAGTTAAGTCAGCGAGCTAATCTGATTGCTTGTCAAATAGCTAGTTAAGTCAGCTAGCTAGTCAGCTAGCTAGTTAGCTAGATAATTAAGTCAACTAGCCAGCTAAATAGCCAGTTAGATAGCTAGTTAAGTCACCCTGCTAGTCAGCTAGATAGATTGTTTGTTAGCTAGTTATGCCAGCTAGATATCCCGCTAGCTAGTCAGCTAGCTAGTTAAGTCAGCTAGTATACCAGCTAATTACTTTGCTAACTTGTTGGCTAGCAACTCAGCTAGCTTGTCAGCTAACTAGGGGACAAGCTCGCTTTCCATCAGATCAGCTAAATATTCAGCTCCCTCACATGCCAACTGGTCAGCAAAATAGTTGGCTCGCTCACCAACCAATAGGTCAACTGACTTGTCGAATTGCTCGCAGGCCAATAGGTCAGCTAAATAATCAGCTTGCTTGCCAGCCAACTGATTAAGTTAGCTCACAGATTGGCTCACTCACTGGCTGAATAGTTAAGGCAGCTCACGCATCAGCTCACTCACTGGCTGATTAGTTAAGTTGACTACCTAGTCGGCTCACTCACCAGCTGACTAGTTAAGTCTGACCAGTCGGCTCACTCACCACTGATTCAATTCAGCTGAACAGTAATCTCACACGTCAGCCAACTAGTTAATTCGTGTGACAAGTCGACTCGCCTATTGGCCTACTAGTTCAGTCAGTTGACCAATCGGCTCACTCACTGGTGAACTAGTTAATTCAGCTGACCAGTCGGCTCACACGTGCGTCTCCTAGTTAAGTCAGCTAATCTTTCAGCTCACTCAGCAGCTGACTAGTTAAGTCAGATAACCATTCGGACTACTAGCCGTCTGACTAGTTAAGTTAGCTAACCAATCGGCCGACTAGTGGGACAACTTTTCAGTCAATAATTTAGGTCAGCTAACTAGTTGGCCGACTAGTTATGTCATCTAACTAGTGGGACAACTAATCGGACTACTAGTTAGGCCAGCAAATTTGTCAGCCAACTTGCTAACTGAGCTAACTAGTGGGCCAACTCGTCAGGAAACTATTTAACACAGCTACATAACTGGCCGAATATTTGGCCAATATTTTATACCAGCAAACATGTCGGCAGAGTAGTCAGCCAAGTATCAATCCAGCTCACTAGTCGACTGACTCTTCAGTCAACAAATTATGTCACCTAGCTAACACATTAACCAATTAGGTAAGTAAGCTATTTATCTCCTTTACCAACTAGTTAAAACAGTTAGCTAACTTGTTAACCAACTTGTTAAGTCAGTTAGCTATCTCATTAGCCAACTAGATAAGTTAGTTAGCTAAGTCAGCTAGCTAGCTAAGTCAGCCAGCTAAATCAGCTAGCTCACTTGTTAGCTAACTACTTAAGTCAGCTACTTAAGTCTGCTTCCTGACTAGTTAGCTAATTAAGATAGCTAGTTATTCAGCTTATTAAATATTTAGCTAATTATTTAATTCATGTAGTTTAGTAATCTAGCTAACTAATTAAGTCTGCCAATTAAGTCAGCTAGTTAAGTCAGTTATTTAAATTCATCAGCTGGTTAAGACAGCTAGCTAGGTAGTTAACTAATGGTTGAGTTAGGAGGTTGAGTCAGGTAGTTAGCTAGTTAACTAATGTATTATGTCAGCTGGTTGAGTCAGCTAGCTAGCAAGTTAGGACATGGGTTGATTCAGCTGGTTGAGTAGGCTAGGTAGCTAATTAGCTAATGAGTTAAGTCAGCTGGATGAGTCAGCTAGCAACCCAAGCTAGCTAACTACATAAGTCAGCTGGTTGTGTCAGCTATCTAGCTCATTAACTAACGAGTTAAGTAAGATAATTAAGTCATGGAGCTAGCACATTAGATAACGAGTAAGATAACTAGTTAGCTAGCTGGTTAAGTCAGCTAGCTATCTGGCAGCTAGCTATTTAAGTCAGAAACTAGCTGGCTAATTATTTAATTCTACTGGCTAGATAGTTAGCTAGCTATTTAAGTCAGCTAGTTAAGTCAGCTGGTTAGTCAGCTGGCTAGCTAGGTAGCATGCTAGTTAAGTCAATTGGCTAACCAGCTGGCTAGCTGGTTAATTCAGCTAGTTAAGAGAGCTGGCAAGCCAACTTACATGGTAGGTAGCTAGCCAGTTAAGTCAGCTAGATAGCTACCTGGCTGGCTAATAATGTCAGTGTGTTAAGTCAGTTGGATATCCAACTGTCTAGCTGGTTAAGTCAGCTAGTTTAGTCAGCTGTCTAGCCTGCTGGCTAGTTAGGTAGCTAGCTAGATAAGTCAGCCTGCTAGCCAGCAGGCTATTAGTTCAAGTCAGCTAGTTAAGTCAGCTGGTTAGCCTTCTGGCTAGGTAGGTAGCTAACTAGTTAAATGAGCTGGCTACCCAACTTGCTAGCTTAAGTCAGCCAGGTAAGTCAACTGGCTGTATAGGGAGTCAGCTAGTTAAATCAGCTGGCTAGGAAGCAGACTAGCTGTTTAAGTCAGCTAGTAGTGTCAGCTGGTAACAAGCTGGCTAGCTAGATAAGACCGCTCATTAAGTCTATTGGCTATCCCACTGGTTAGCTAGTTAAAAAGCTAGTCAAGTCAGATGGTTATCCATCGGGCTAGTTGGTTATTTCAGCTAGTTAAATCAACTGGTTAGCTAGGAAGCTGGCTATATAAGTCAGCTAGTTATATCAGCTAACTAGCTAGTTAATTCAGCTAGTTAAGTCAGTTGGCATGCTAGATAGCTAGTTAGGTAGCTGACTAATTGAGTCAGCAAGTTAAGCCAGCTGGCTAGCTAGGTAACTAATTAGTTAAGTCAGCTTGCTTGCTAGTAAAGTCAGCAAGTTACTCAGCATGTTAGCCAGCTGCCTAGTCGTGTAGCTAGCTAATTAAATGAACTGTCTATCCAGTTAGCTAGCTAGTTTAGTAACCTTCTTAAGTCAGCTCACTAACAAGCTCGATAGCTAGGTAGCTAAGTAGTTAAGTCAGCTGGCAAGACAGCAGGCTACGTAGGTAGTTAGGTAGTTAAGTCAACTGGCTATCCAACTGACTAGCTAAGTAGCTAAGCAGATAAGTCAGACTGCTAGAGAGCTAGATACCTGATTAAGTCAACTAGTTAAGTCAGATGGCTAGCCAGCTACCTAGCAGGGTACCTAGCTAGTTAAATCAGCTGACTAGCCAGCTGGCTAGCTTGTTAAATCACATAGCTAAGTGTGCAGGCTAGCCATCAGGCTATCTAGATCTGTCAGTTAGTTAAGTCATCTGGCTATCACTCTGTCTAGCAAGGTAGGTAGCTAATTAAGTCTGCTGACTAGCCAGCTATCTACTTCATTAAGTCAGCTGTTAAGTTTGCTGGCTGGGCTGCTGGATAGTTAGGTAGCTAGGAAATTAAGTTATCTGGATAACGAGCTGGCCAGCTAGTAATGTCAGCTGGCTTAGTCAGCTGGCTAACCAGCTGGCTAACTGGTTAAGTTCACCTAGTTAAGTCAGCTGACTAGCCATCTGGCTCCCTAGGTAGCCTGCTAGTTAAGTCAGCTGGCTAGACAGCTGGCTATCTAGATAAGTCACCTAGTTAATTCAGCTGGATAGCCAGCTGGCTATCTATGTGGCAAGCTAGTTAATTCAACAGGCTAGAAATCAGGCCAGCTAGTTAAGACAGCTAGTTAAGTCAGCTGGCTAGCCAGCTGGCTGACTAGTTAGTAACCTAATTAAGTGAGTTGGCTAGACAGCTGGCTAGCTAACTAAGGTATTTAGTTAAGTCAGCTGGCTATCCAGGAGGCTAGAGAGCTAGAACACTAGTTAAGTCAGCTGGCTATCTAACTGAATATCTAGTTAAGTCAGCTAGTTTAGTCAGTTGGCTATCTAACTGAATATCTAGTTAAGTCAGCTAGTTTAGTCACCTGGCTGGCGAGCTCCCTAGCTCGTTAATCATCTATTTAAGTCAGGTAACTAACCAGCTGAATAGCTAGTTAAATCACCTCGTTAAGTCAGTTGGCTAGACATCTCCCTTGCTAGTTAAAAAAACTAGTTAATTCAGATGGCTAGATAGCAGGCTAGCTAGTTATTTCAGATAGTTTAATCAGCTGGCTAGCTAGGTAGCTACCTAGTTAAGTCAGCAAGTTAAGGCAGCTGAGAAGGCAGCTGGCTAGCCACATAG
>NW_007259678.1:0-14493 GCF_000164805.1 Carlito syrichta | reverse complement strand
ACTAGTCAAGTCAGATGAATAGACAGCTGGCTAGCTAGAAATTTCAGCTAGTTAAGTCAGCTGGCTAGCTAGGTAGCTAGCTAGTTAAGTCAGCTAGATATGTCAGCTAGCTAGCTAGTAAATGCAGCTAGTTAAGTCAGCTAGCTAGGTAGATATGTAGCTAGGTAGCAAGCTAATTATTTCAGCTAGTAATTCAGCTGTATATTTAGGTAGCTAGCTAGTTAAGTCAGCTAGATAAATCAGCTGGCTAGATAGTTAATTCAGCTAGTTAAGTCAGCTGGCTAGCCAGCTGCCTAGCTGTGTAACTAGCTTGTTATTTAAGCTTGCTAGCCAGCTGGCTTGCTAGATAAGTAACCTATTTACGTCAGCTCACTAGCCAGCTGGTTACCTAGGTATATAGGTAGTTAAGTCAGCTGTCAAGCCAGCAGGATACATAGGTAGCTAACTAATTAAGTCAGCTGGCTAGCCACCTGGCTAGCTAGTGATGTCAGCAAATTAAGTCAGCTGACTGGCCAGCTGGCTAATGAATTAAGTCACCTAGTTGAGTCAAATGTCTAGCCAACTGGTTAGTTGGCTAACTCAGCTAGTTAATTCAAGTGGCTAGCCATCTGTCTAGCTAGCTAGTTAGCTTCTTAAGTCAACTGGCTAGTCAGCTGTCTAGTTGGTTACATCAGCTAGTTAAGTCAGCTGGCTAGCCACGTGCCTAGGCAGGTAGCTAGCTAATTAAGTCAGTTGGCTAACCAGCTAGCTAGCTAGTTAAATCAGCGAGTTGTGAGCTGGCTAGCTGGCTAGAAAACCAGTTGGCTAGCTAATAAAGCAAGCTGGCTCACTGGATGCCTATCTAGTTAAGTCACCTAATTAAGTCAGTTGGTTTGCTGGCTGGCTAGCTAGGAGGTTGACTAGTTAAGACGACTGGGTAGCAGGTTGGTAATATAGGTGGCCAGCTAGTTAAGCCAGATGGACAGCCGGCTGACCAGCAGGGTGGCTAGCTAGATAAGCTGACTGGATATCCAAGTAACCAGTCAGCTGGCTGGCTATTTAAGCCAGCTGGCTTGCCAGCTGGAAAGCCCACTATCCAGCTAGCCAGCTGCCTAGCCAGCTAGCCAGTCAGGTAGATAGCTGGTTAAGCCAGCTAGCTAGCCATCTAGCCAACCAGGTAGCCATCTCGATAAGTCAGCTGGCTAGCCAGATTGTGAGCCAATAAGCCAGTCAGCTAGTTAAGTCAGCTAGCTAGCCAGCTAGCAAGTTAAGCCAGCTTTCAGGTCAGCTAACTATTCAGCTAGGTATTTAAGTCAGCTAGCTAGTCATGTTGCTAGTCAGCTAGCAAGTTAAATCTGCTAGATAGTCAGCTAGCTAGTCAGCTAGATAGTCAAGTCAGCTAACCAGCTAACTAGCCTGTTATCTAGCTAGTTAAGTATGCTACTTAGACAGCTAGATAGCTTGTTTGCTAGCTTGTTATTTCAGCTAGATAGGCAGCTAACTAGTCAGCTAAGTAGTTAAGCCAGCTAGCAACTCAGCTAGTTACTTAGCAATCTAGTTTGCAAGCACCTCAGCTAGGTGGTCAGCTAAATAGTGAACTCGCTAGCTTTCCATCAGGTCAGCTAAGTAGTTGGCTTGCTCGCCTACCAACTGGTCAGCAAATTAGTCGGCTCACTCGCCAGCCAACAGGTCAACTAAGTTGTTGGGTTGCTCACAGGGCAACAGGACAGCTAACTAGTCGGCTTGCTCCCTAGCCTACTAGTTAAGTCAGCTCACTAGTTTGCTCACTCATCGGCTGACTAGTTAAGGCAGCTCACATGTCGTTTCTCTCTCTGACCAACCAGTTAAGTTGGTACATATGTCGGCTCACTCACCTGCCAACTATTTAAGTCTTCTGACCAGTCAGCGCACTTGCCACCTGACTAAAATCAGCTGACCCGTCAGCTCACTCACTAGCCGACTAGTTAAATCATTTGACCATTTGACCCACTCGCCGGCTGACTAGTTAAGTCAACTGACAAGACAGCTCCATCGCTCATTGACTAGTTAAGTAAGTTGACCAGTCAGGTCACTCACCGGCCATCTAGTTAAGTCAGCTCACCTGTCGGCTCACTTGCTGGCTGACTAGTTAAGTCAGCTAACCGTTCGGCCGACTAGCTGGTTAACAAGTTAAGTCAACTAACCAATGGACCCAACATTCGACCAATATGTCAGCAGACAAGTTAGCTCAGTCAACTAGTTGGCCGACTAGTTATTTCAACTAACTAGACTGCCAAATAATCGGTCTACTAGTTATGTCATCAAACCATCAGGCAGCAAGTTAACATTGCTAACTAGTGAGCCAATACATCCATCCACTAGTTAACCCAGCTAAGTAGTCGCCTGACTAGTTGGCGAACTTGTTAAGCCAGCTACCAAGTCAGCTGAGTAGTCAGCCATCATTTTAAACCAGCTAAGTAGTCGGCCGACTCATCAGCCAACAACTTGACTCACCCAGGTAACTTATTAAACAACTAGTTTAGTCAACCAGTTAACTCGTTTACCAGCTAGTTAAAACAGTTACCTAACTCATTAGCCAACTCGTTAGGTCAGCTAGCTATCTCATTTGCCAACTAGTTAAGTCAGTTAGCTAAGTCAGCTAGCTCACTAGTTAGCGAACATTTAAGTCATCTACTTAATCTGCTACCTAACTAGTTAGCTATTTATTAAATCAGCTAATTATTCAGCTAGTTAAATAGTTAGCTAACTACTTAATTCAGGTAGTTAAGTTAGCTAGCTAACTTGTTAAGTAAGCCAGTTAAGTCAGATGGATAAATAGTTAAGTCATCTACCTAAGTCAGGTAGTTAAGTCAGCTTTCTAATTTTGTCAGTGAGTTAAGACTGTTAGCTAGCTAGTTTGCTAATGGGTAATGTTAGAAGGTTGAGTCAGGTAGTCAGCTAGATAACTAATAGGTAAAGTCAGGTGGTGAAGTCAGTTACCGAGGTAGTTAGCAAATGGGTTGGGTCAGCAGGTTGAGTAGGCTACATAAATAGATAGCTAACGAGTTAAGTCAGCTGTTTGAGTTAACTAGCTAGCTCTTTAGCTAATGAGTTAAGTCAGATGGTAAAGTCAGCTAGCTAGCACATTAGATAACGGGTAAGTTTAATGGTTAGCTAACTGGTTAAGTCATCTAGCTAGCTAGGTTGCTAACTATTTAAGTAAGCTTGTTAGCTCAGTAGCTAGTTGACTTACTAACTATTTAAGTCAGCTTGCCAGCTAGGTAGCTACCTAGTTAACTCAGATAGTTGTCAGCTGGCTAGAGAGCTGGCTAGCTAGGTAGTGAGCTAGTTAAGATAGTTGTCTAGCCAGCTGGCAAGCTGGTTAATTTAGGTAGTTTAGAGAGCTGGCTAGCCAACTGGCAAGGTAGGTAGCTAGATAGATAAGTCAGCTAGATAGCTACCTGGCTAGCTATTGATATCAGTGAGTTAAGTCAGCTTGCTAGCCAACTGGCTAGCAGGTTGTCAGCTAGTTTAGTCAACTGTCTAACCATGTGGCTAGGTAGGTAGCTAGATAGATAAGTCAGCTTGCCAGCCAGCAGGCCAACTGTTCAAGTCAGTTAGTTAATTCAGCCTGCTAGCCTGCTCAATAGGTAGGTAGCTAGCTAGTTAAGTGAGTTGGCTAGACTTCTTACTAGCTTAAGTAGACTAGGTAAGTCAGTTGGCTAGCCACCTGGCTAGATAGGTAGCCAGCTAGTAAAGTCAGTTATTTAAGTCAGTTGGAACCAGGTGACTAGCTAGTTAAGTCAACTTGTTAAGTCAGTTGGTTGTCCAGCTGATTAGCTACTTAAAAAGATAGTTAAGTCACATGGATAGACATCTGACTAGATAGTTATTTCAGCTCGTTAAGTCACCTGGCTAGCTAGGAAGCTAGCTATATAATTCAGCGTGTTATGTCACCCAGGGAGCTAGTTAGGTTAGCCTGTTAAGTCAGCTGGCTAGCTAGATAGCTAGCTAGGTAACTAGTTAGTTAAGCCAGATAGTTAATCCAGCTTGCTAGCTAGGTAGCTAGCTGGTTAAGTCAGCTAGTTAAGTCAGCTTGCTAACTAGTTAGGTCAGTGAGTTATGTCACCAGGCTAGTCAGCTTCCTAGCTGAGTAGCTAGCTAGTTAAGTCAACTGGTTAGCCAGTTAGCTAGCCAGTTAAGTAACCTAGATAAGTCAGCTCACTAGACAGCTGGTTTTCTAGATAGCTAGGTAGTTAACTCAGCTGACAAGAGAGTGGGCTATGTAGGTAGCTAGTTAGTTAAGTCAGCTGGCTATCCAGTTAGCTAGCTAGGTTGCTAGGCAGTTAGGTCAGCCTATTAGCCATCTGGCTAGCTACTTACATCACCTAGTTAAGTCAACTGGCTAGACAGCTGGCTAGCTACATAGCTAGATAGTTAAATCAGCTGTCTAGCCCACTGGTTAGCTAGTTAAGTCACCTAGTTAAATCAGCTGGCTATCCAGTGGGCTACTAGGTAGTTTTCTACTTAAGTCAGCTATTGAGACAGCTGACCAGCTGGTTAAAACACCTAGTTAACTCAGCTGGCTAGACAGGTGGCTAGCTATATAGCAAGCTAGTTAATTCAGCTGACTATCAAGTTGGCCAGCTGTTTAATTCAGCTAGGTATGTCAGCTGGCTAGCCAGCTGGCTAGCTATTTAGCGAGCTAGTTAAGTCAGTTGGCAAGACAACTGGCTTGCTAATTAAATGAGCTAGTTAAATCAGCTAGCTAACCAGCTAGCTAGATAGGTAGGGAGCTAGTTAAGTCAGTTGGCTAGCCAGCTGGCTAAATAGTTAAGTCAGCTTGTTGAGTCAGCTGACTAACAAGCTTGCTAGCTGGTTAAGTCAAGTAGTTAAGTCAGCTGTCTATCCAGTTGACTAGCTAGGTAGCATGCTAGTTAAGTCTGCTGGCAAGAGAGCTGGCTGGCTGGCTAGGTCAGCTAGTTAATTCAACTGGCCAGTCAGCTGGCTAGCTAGATAAATCAGCTAGTTAAGTAAGCTGGCTAACTAGTTAATCAGTTAGTTAAATTAGCTGGCTAACCAGCTGCCTAGAAGGATAGCTAGCTTGTTATTCAGCTGGATAACCAGCTGGCTAGCACATATAGTCACCTAGTTAAGTCAGCTCGCTGACCAGTAGGTTAGCTAGGTAGTGAAGTAGTTAAGACAGCTGGCAAGCCAGCAGATTATGTAGATAGGTAGCTAGTTAAGTGAGCTGGTTAGCCATCAGGCTATCTAATTATTTCAGCTAGTTAATTCAGTTGGTTTATCCAGCTGTCCAGCTAGGTAGCTAACTAGTTAATTCTGCTGGCTAGCCAGCTAGCTACTTTGTTAAGTCAGCTAGTTATGTCAGCTAGATAGGCTACTGGTTATCTAGGTAACTAGGCAATTAAGTCAGCGGCCTAGCCAGCTGACCAGCTAGATAAGTCAGCTAGTTTAGTCAGCTGGCTAGCTAGTTAAGTCAGCTTGTTAAGTCAGTTGTCTCTCCAGCTGGCTATCTAGTTAAAAAGCTTGTTACATCCGATGGGTAGACAGCTGGCTCGCTAGTTATTTCAGCTAGTTAAGTTACTTGGCTAGCTAGGTACCTAGCTAGTTAAGTCAGCTTGATATGTCAGCTAGCTAGCTAGTTAAGTCAGCTAGTTAAGTAAGCTAGCTATAGGATAGCTAGCTAGGTAGCTAGCTAGTTAAATCATCTAGATAAGTCAGCTGGCTAGCTAGGTAGCTAGCTAATTAAGTCAGCTAGTTAAGTCAGCTGGCTAGCTAGTTAAGTTAGTTAATTAAGTCAGCTGGGTAGCCAGCTGCCAAGCAGGATAGCCACCTTTATGTCAGCTGGTTAGCCAACTGGCTAGCTAGTTAAGTCACCTAGTTAAGTCAGCTCGCTGGCCAGCAGGTTAGCAGATTGTTAGGTAGCTAAGACAGCTGACAAGCCAGCGGGCTATGTATGTAGGTAGCTAGTTTTGCCAGCTGGCTAGCCTGATTGCTATCTAGTTAAGTCAGATAGTCAAGTCAGCTGGCTAGCTGGCTGGTTAGCTAGGTGGTTGGCAAGTTAAGTCGACTGGCTAGCAGGCAGCTCAGGTAGGTGGCCAGCTGGTTAAGCTGGCTGGAAAGCCGGTTGACCAGCAGGGTGCCATGCTAGTTAAGCTGGCAGGCTATCCAACTGTACAGTCAGAATGCTGGCTATTAAAGCCAGCTGACTAGCCAGCTGGTCAACCCTGTAACTACCTAGCTGGCTGCCTAGACAGCTAGCCAGCCAGCTAGCTATCTAGTTAAGACAGCTAGCTAGCCATCTAGCCAACCAGGTAGCTAGCTACTTAAGTCAGCTGGGTAGCCAACTAGCCAGCCACCTAGCTAGTCAGATAGTTAAGTCAGCTAGCTAGCCAGTTAGCTAGTTAATTCATCTAGCAAGTCAGCTAAGCATTCTGCTAACTAGTTAAGTCAGCTAGCTAGTCAGTTAGCTATTCAGCTAGATAGTTGTCAGCTAGCCAACCAACTAGTCAGTTAGCTAGCTAGTTAAGTCAGCTAGCTAGACAGCTAGATAGCTTCTTTTCTAGCTAGTTATGTCAGCAAGATAGCCAGGTAGCTATTGTGCCAGCTAGTTAGGTCAGCTAGCAAATCAGCTAATTACTAAGCTAACTAGTAGGCTAGCAGCTCAGCTAGCTTGTCCGCTAACTAGTGGGTTCACTTACTTTCCATCAGGTCAGGCAGCATGTCAGCTCACTCGCCTGCCAACTGATCTGCAACCTCTTGACTCGCTAGCTAGCCAACAGTTCAACTACCTTGTCAGCTCTCTTGCAGGCCAACAGGTCAGCCAACTTGTCAGCTTGCTCGCCAACCAACTAGTTAATTCAGCTCACTGGTCAAATCACATGCTGGCTGACTAATTAAGGTAGCTCACCCATCGGATCACTCACCGGCCAACTAGTTAAATCAGCTCACCAGTTGGCTCAATTGCCAGTCGACTAGTTATGTCTTCTGACCAGTCGGCTCACTCATCAGCCGACTAAAGTCAACTGACCAGTCAGCTCACTCACCCGCTGCATAGTTAATTCAGCTGACCAGTTAACTCACTTGCCAGCCGACTAGTTGCATCAGCTGAGCAATCGGCTCACTTGCTGGATGACTAGTTAAGTCAGCTGACCAGTCAGCTCACATGCCGGCTGACTAGTTAAGTCAACTAACTTGTCGGCTGACTACTCGGCCAAATAGTTGTCAGCTATCCAAAAGGCCGACTAGTCGGCCAAATTTTTAGCTGAGAAGTTAGCTCAGCTAACTAGCCGGCTGACTAGTTAGGCCAGGTAACTAGTTGGCCAAATAGTCGACTGACTTGTTAGGTCAGCAAACCAGCCAACAACTAGTTAACAGAGCTAAATAGTTGACCAACTCGTGAGTCAATTCGTCGAACCAACTAATTAGTCGGCTGACTAGTGGGCCAACTTGTTAAGCCAGATAACAAGTTGGGTGAGTAGACAGCCAATGTGTTAAACCAGGTAACTCGTTGGCCGACTCATCAGCCAACATGTTAAATCACCTAGGTAACTCGTTAACCAACTGGTAAAGAAAGCTACTTAACTCGCCTACCAACTAGTTAATACAGTTATATAACTTGTTAACCAACTCATTAAATCAGCTAGCTATCTCATTACCGAACTAGTTAATTCATCTAGCTAAGTCAGCTAGATAACCAGCTAGCTAGCTAAGTCAGCTAGCTAAGTCATCTAGCTCACTAGTTAGCTAACAATTTAAATCAGCTACTTAAGTCTGCTAACTAACTAGTTAACTAATTTGTTAACTCAGGTAGTTATTCAGCTAGTTAAATAGTTAGGTAAGTATTAAATTAAGGTAGTTAAGTCAGCTAGTTAACTACTTAATTCAGTCAGTTGTCAGTTAGCTAGCTAGTTAAGTCAGCTAGCTGTCAGCTAGTTAAGTCAGCTTTCTAATTTAGTCAGCTGATTAAGACAGCTAGCTAGCTAGTTAGCTAACGGGTTAAGTCAGCAGGTTGAGTCAGGTAGTTAGCTTGTTAACTAATGGGTTAAGTCAGCTCGTTGAGTAAGCTAGCTAGCTAGTGAGCAAACGGGTTGAGTCAGCATGTTGAGTAGGCTAGCTAGCTAATTAGCTGATGAGTTAAGTCAGCTGGATGAGTCAGCTAGCTAGCTAGTTAGCTAACGAGATAAGTCAGTTGGTTGTGTCAGCTAGTTAGCTCGTGAGCTAACGAGTTAAGTCAGATGATTAAGTCATCAAGCTAGCACATTAGATAACGAGTAAGCTAATTAGTTATCTAGCTGGTTAAGTCAGCTAGCTAAACTGGCAACTAAATATTTAAGTCATCTTGTTAGCTAGGTAGCTAGGTAGTTAGCTAACTATTTAATTCAGGTGGCTAGCTAGGTAGCAAGCTTGTTAAGTCAGATGGCTAGCAATCTGGCTAGCTGGTTAATGCAGCTAGTTAAAAGAGCTGGTAAGTCAACTGGCAAGTTCAGGAGCAAGCTAGTTAAGTCAGGGGATAGCTATCTGGCTAGCTAGTGATGTCAGTGTGTTAAGTCAGCTGGCTAGCCAACTGGCTAATACAGCTAGTTTAGTCAGCTGTCTAGTGAGCTGGCTAGGTAGGTACCTAGCTAGATAAGTCAGCTTGCTAGCCAGCAGGCTAGCTGTTCAAGTCAGCTAGTTAAGTCAGCTGACTAGCTTGCTGGCTGGTACGTAGCTAGTTAGTTAAGTGAGCTGGCTAGCAAGCTTGCTAGCTTAAGTCAGTTAGGTAAGTCAGCTTGCTAGCTAGCTAGATAGCTAGGTAGCTTGCTAGTTAAGCCAGCTCGTTAAGCATCTGGCTAGCTAGATAGCTAGTTGGTTAAGTCAGCTATTTAAGTCTGCTTGCTAGCTGGATAAGACAGTGACCTAAGTCAGCTGGTTAGCCAGCTGCCTAGCTGGGTATCTAGATAGTTAAGTGTGCTGGCTAGCCAGTTAACTATTTAGTTAAGTAAATAGTAAAGTCTTCTCACTGACCAGGTGGTTGGATAGGTAGCTAGGTTGTTAACTCAGCTGGCAAGCCATCGGGCTATGTAGGTAGTTATATAGATAAGTCAGGTGGCTATCCAGCTGGCTAGCAAGGTAGCTAGGCAGTTAAGTCAGTCTGCTAGTCAGCTGGCTAGCTATTTAAGTCACCTAGTTGTCAGCTGGCAAGACAGCTGGCTAGCTAGTTAGCTAGATAGCTAAGTCAGTTGTCTAGCCCGCTGGTTAGATAGTTAAGGCACTTAGTTAAGTCAGCTGGCTAGCCAGCTGGCTAGCTAGGTAGCTTGCTACTTAAGTCAGCTGGCTATAAAGCTGGATATCTAGTTACAGAACCTAGTTAAGGCAGCGGGCTTGCCAGCTGGGTATCTATATAGCCAGGTAGTTAATTCAGGTGACTAGCAAGCAGACCAGGCATTTAAATCAGCTAGTTAAGTCAACTGGCTATCCAGCTGTCTAGCTAGGTAGTAGCTAGTTAAGTCTGCTGGCTAGCCACTTGACTATTTTGTTAAGTCAGCTAGTTAAGTCAGCTGGATAACCTGTTTGCTAGCTAGGTAGCTAGGGAATTAAGTCAGCTGGCTAGCCCACTGGCTAGCTAGTTGTCACCTAGTTAGGTCAGCTGACTAGCAAACTGGCTAGATTGGTAGCTTGCTAGTTATGTCAGCTAGATAGACAGCTGCTAGCTAGTTAAATCACCTAGTTAATTCAGCTGGATAGCCAGCTGGCTGGCTAGGTAGTAAACTAGTTAAGTCATTTGGCTAGCCAGCTGTCTAGCTAATTAAATCAGCTAGTTAAGTCAGCTGGCAACACAGCTGGCTAGCTGATTGTCAGCTAATTAATTCAAGTGGCTAGCCAACTGGCTAGCTAGGTAGATCACTAGTTTCGTCAGCTGGATGGCCAACTGGTGAGCTCATTAAGTCAGCAAGTTAATTCAGCTGGCTAGCCTCCTGGCTATGTAGGTAGCTAGCTAATTATGTTAGCTGGCTAGCTGACTGACTAGCTAGTTAAGTCAGCAAGTTAAGTTACCTGGCTAGCCATCTGGCTAGCTAGGTGTCTAGCTAGTTAAGTCAGCTGGCTAGTTGGATGACTATGTAGTTTGTTAACTAGTTAAGTCAACTGATTGGCTGGCTGGCTAGCTAGGTGGCTGGCATGTTAAGCTGGCTGGTTAGCAGACTGGTAAGCTAGGTGGCCAGCTAATTAAGCTGGTTGGCTAGCCGGCTGACCAGCAGGGTGGCTGGCTAGTTTAGCCAGCTGGCTATCTGACTGTCCAGTCAGCTGGCTGACTATTTAAGCCAGCTGGCTAGCCAGCTGGCCAGCCTGCTTCCTAGCTAGCCACGGCCTAGGCAACTAGCCAGCCAGGTATCTAGCTAATTAAGCCAACTGGCTAGCCGTCTAGACATCCAGGTAGCTAGCTAGTTAAATCAGCTGGCTAGACAGCTAGCCAGCCAACTAGCGAGTCATCTAGTTAAGTCAACTAGATAGCCAGCTAAGTAGTTAAATTTAACTCACAAGAAAGCTAACTATTCAGCTAGCTAATTAAGTCAGCTAGCTAGTCACCTTGCTAGTCAGCTAGCTAGTTAATCAGCTAGCTAGTCAGCTATCTAGTCAGTTAGATAATTAATTCAGCTAGCCAGCTAACTAGCAAGTTAGCTAGCTAGTTAAATCCGCTAGCTATACAGCTAGTTATGTTATAGCTAGCTAGTTAAATCAGCTAGTTAAGTCAGTAGACTAGCTAGGTCGCTAGCTAATTAATTCAGCTAGTTAAGTCAGCTGGCTAGTTAGTTAAGTATGTTAGTTAAGTCAACTGTGTAACCAGGTGCCAAGCAGGATATTTAGCTTTAAGTCAGCTGTCTAGTCAGCTGGCTATCTAGTTAATTCACCTAACTTAGTCAACTCGCTGACCAGCAGGTTAGCTAGGTAGTTAAGTAGTTAAGACAGCAGGCTTGTTGGGCTCGGTGGCTCAGCCTGTAATCCTGTGCCTTTGGGAGGCTGAGGTGGTTGGATTGCCTGAGCCCACGGGTTCGAGAACTGCCTGGGCAGGGAGACCTCATCACTAAAATAAATCATAAAATGAGCCAGGCGTGGTAGTGCATGCCTGTAATTCCATCTACTCGGAAGGCTGAGGTGGAAGGATCGCGGGAGCCCAGCTGGTCGAGGCTGTGGTGACCACAAGCGGCCACTGCACTCCAGTCTGGGTGACAGAATGAGAGTCCAACTCAAAAAAAAAGACAGCAGGCAAGCCAGTGGGCTACGTATTTATGTAGATAGTTAAGAGAGCTGGCTAGCCATTCAGCATCTAGCTATGTCCGCAACTTAAGTCAACTGGCTAGCCAGCTGTCTATCTAGGTAGCTAGCTATTTAAGTCTGCTGGCTAGCCAGCTGACTACTTGGTTTAGTCACCTAGTTAACTCAGCTGGCTAGACTGCTGCCTAACTACGTAACTTGGAAATTAAGTCATCTGGCTAGCCAGCTGGCTAGCTAGGTAGCTAGCTAGTTATGTCAGCTGTTCAGCCAGCTGTCTAGTTGGTTAAGTCACCCAGTTATCTCAGCTGACTAGCCAGCTGGGTAGCTAGGGAGATTGCTTGTTAAGTCAGCTGGCTAGAGAGCTGGTTAGCTATATAATTTACCTAGCTAATGCAACTGAATAGCCAGATGGCTAGCTATGTAGCAAGCTAGTTAATTCAACTGGCTAGAAAGCAGGCCAACTAGTTAAGACAGCTAGTTACGTAGTGACATAGTTAAGTTAGTTGACCAGCAAGGTGGCTAGCAAATTAAGTCAGCTAGTTAAGTCAGTTTGCTATTCAGGTGGCTAGAGAGGTAGAGAATTAGTTAAGTCAGCTGGATAGCCAGCTTGTCAGCTAGGTAGCTAGCTAGTTATGTCAACTGTCTAGCCAGCTGGATAGCTAGTTAAGAAACCTAGTTAAGTCAGCTGTCTAGCCAACTGTCTAGGTAGGCAGTAGGCTAGTTAAGTCAGCTGGCTAGACAGCTGGCTAGCTAGATAAGTCACCTAGTTAATTCAGCTGTATAGCCATCTGGCTAGCAATGAAGCAAGATAGTTTATTCAACTTGCTAAAAATCAGGTCAGCTCGTTAAGACAGATAGTTAAGTCAACCAGCTAGCCTGCTGGCTGGCTAGGCAGTAACCTAGTTAAGTCAGTTGAATAGCCAGCTGGCTAGCTAATTAAGTCAACTAGTTAAGTCAGCTGGCTCTCCAGGTGGCTAGAGAGCTAGTTAACTCAGCTGCCTAGCCAGCTGGGTAACTAGTCTAGTCAACTAGTTTAGTCACATGGCTGGCCAGTAGCCTAGCTTTTTAATCAACTGTTTAAGTCAGCTGACTAACCAGCTGGCTAGCTAGTTAAGTCACCTCATTAAGTCAGTTTGCTAGCTAGATTGCTAGCTAGTAAAAAGCTAGTTAAATCAGATGGCTAATCAGCTAGTTATTTCAGCTAGTTAAGTCAGTTGACTAGCTAGGTATCTATCTATTTAAGTCAGCTAGTTATGTCAGCTAGCTATTAAAGTCAGCTAGTTATGTCGGCTAGCTATCTAGATATCTAGCTAGGTATCTAGCTAGTTATTTCAGCTAGTAAATTCAGCTGGCTAGCTAGGTAGCTAGCTAGTTATGTCAGCTAGTTAAGTCAGCTGGCTAGCAAGTTTAGTCAGCTAGTTAAGTCAGCTGGCTAGCCAGCTTTCTAGCTGGGAAGCTAGCTAGTTAAGTCAGCTTGCTATCCAACTGGCTAGCTAGCTAAGTCTCTTAGTTAAGTCAGCTCAGTAGCCAGCTGGTTAGCCAGGAAGCTAGGTAGTTAAGTCAGCTGGCAAGCCAGCGGGATACATAGGTAGCTAACTAGTTAAGTCAACTGGTTAGCCACCTGGCTAGCAAGAGATGTCAGCTAGTGAAGTCAGTTGGTTAGCCAGCTGGCTAAATACTTAGGTCAGCTATTTGAGTCAGCTGGCTAGCCAGCTGGGTAGCTGTTTAATTCAACAAGTTAAGTTAGCTGGCTAGGTAGGTATCTAGCTAATAAAGTCAATTCGTTAGCCGGCTGACTAGGTAGTTTTGTCATCGAGTTAAGTGAGCTGGCCAGCTGGCTGGCTAGGTAGGTGGCTATCTAGTTAAACCAGTTGGATAGTCGGATGGCTATCTAGTTAATCAGCTAGTTAATTCATCCATCTGGTTAGCCAGTTGGCTAGCTAGGTGGCTGGCAAGTTAAGCTGGCTCATTAGCAGGCTGGTCAGGTAGCTTAAAAAGCTGGCTGGCTAACCAGCTGACCCGCAGGGGGTCTGGTTATTTAAGCCAGCTTGCTATCCCAATGTCCAGCCAGCCAGTTGGCTATTTAAACCGGCTGCCTAACCAGGTGGCTAGCCCACTTGCTAGCTAGCCGACTGCCTAGCCAACTAGACAGACAGGTAGCTAGCTAGTTAAGCCAGCTGGCTAGCTTCTAGCCAACCATGTAGCTAGCCAGTTAAGTCAGCTGGCTAGTCAGCTGGCCAGCCAAATAGCTAGCCAGCTACTTAAGTCATCTAGCTAGCCAGCTAGCTAGTTAAGTTAGCTAACAAGTCAGCTAACTATTCAGCTAGCTAGTTAAGTCGGCTAGCTAGTGAGGTCTCTAGTCAGCTAGCTAGTTAAGTCAGCTAGCTAGTCAGCTAGATAGTTATGTCAGCTAGCCAGTTATCTAGTCAGTTAGCTAGCTAGTTAAGTCAGCTAGCTAGACAGCTAGATAGCTTGCTTGCTGGCCTACAATGTCAGCTTGATAGCCAGCTAGCTATTGTGCTAGCTTGTAAAGTCAGCTAGCAAATCAGCTAGTTACTTAGCTAACTAGTCTGCTAGCAACTCAGCTAGCTGCTCAGCTAACTAGTGGGCTCGCTCGATTTCCATCAGTTCAGCTAACTAGTCATCTTGCTCGCCTGCCACCTGGTAAGCAAACTAGTATTCTCAATCGCCAGCCAACAGGTCACCTATCTTTTCAGCTCGCTCGCAGGCCAACAGTTCAGTTAACTAGTCAGATTCCTCACCAGCTGACTAGTTAACTCAGCTCACTGGTCGACTCACTCGATGGTTGACTAGGTAGGTCTGACCAGTCGACCCACTAGCCAGCTGACAAAATTCAGCTGATCAGTGAGCTCATTCACCGGTGAACTAGTTAATTCGGCTGACCAGTCAACTCACTCGATGGCAGACTAGTTAAATCAGCTGACCAGTGGGCTCATGCCATCTGACTGGATAAGTCAGCTGAATAGTCGACTCACTCGCCAGCTGAATAATTAAGTTAGCTCACCTGTCGACTCACTCGCTGTCTGACTAGTTAAGGCAGCTAACCAGTCAGCCTACTAGCTGGCCAACTAGTTAAGTCAGCTAGTCAGTAGGTCGACTAGTGGACCAACTTGTCAGCTGACAAGTTATGTCAGATAACTAGTCGACCAACAAGTCGGCTGGCAATTTACGTCAGCAACTAGCCAGCCAACTAGTTAACTGAGCTAACTAGGGGGTCAATTCTTCAGTCAACTAGTTAAC
>NW_007259677.1:4905-7509 GCF_000164805.1 Carlito syrichta | reverse complement strand
TTAGCCAGCTGACTTAACTAACTGACTTAACCTGCTAGCCTGCTGACTTAACTAGCTAACTCAACTAACTAGCTAGTTAGATAGCCAGTTGACTTAATTAACTGACTTAACTTGCTGCCTACCTAGATAACCAGCTGGCTAGCCTGCTGACTAGGCAGCTAGCTGACTTAACCAGCTAGTCAGCTGCCTGACAAGCTGACTTAACTAGCTGATTTAACTAGATAGCAACAGGGCTTGCCATCTGAATTAACTAGATGACTTAACCAGCTAGCCAGCAGTCTAGCCAGCTGATTAACTAATTAGTTATCCTGCTATGCAGTTGCCTAGCCAGCTAAGATACTAACTGACTTAACTAGCTATGCAGCTGACTTAACTTGCTGATTAAACTACCTAGCTACCTAGCTAGCCAGCTGAATTAACTAGGTGATTTAACTAGCTAGCTACCTAACTAGCTATCATACAGCTAGATATCTTAACTAGGTGAATTAACTAGCAAACTAGCTGATATATCTCGCTGACTTATCTAGCTAGCTACCTAGCTAGCCAGCTGACTTACCTAGTTGAAATAACTAGTGAGCCTTCTGGTAACTCATCTGAAGTAACTAGCATTTTAACTAGCTAGCAAGCGGGCTAGACAATTGACTTAATAAGCTGACTTAACTAGTTAGTCAGCTGGTTTCCAAGCTGACTAAACAATCTGACTTAACTAGGAGACCAGCTTGCTAGTCAGCTGATTTAATTGCCTAGCTACCTAGCTAGCCAACAGCCTAGCCAGCTGAATTAACTAGCTGACTTAAGTGCAGTATCCGCTGGCTAGCCAGCAGACTTAACTAGCTGGCTACCTAGCTATAGAACTGGATAACTGGATAATTTAACTACCTGATATAACTAGATAGCCTTATGGCTATCCAGCTGACTTAACTAGCTACCTACCTACATAGCCCACTGGCCTGCCAGCTGACTTAACGACCTAACTTCCTAGCTAACCTGCTGGTAAGCAAGCTGACTTATCTAGATGACATAACTAGCTAGCCAGCTGACTAGCCAGCTCACTTAACTATCTGACTTAACTAGCAAGCCAGGTGATTTAACAAAGTGACTTAACTAGCTTGTTACCTAGTTAGCCAGCTGAGTTAACAAGCTGACATACCTGCTAGTCAGCTGCCTGGCCAGCTGACTTAACTAACTGATTTATCTTGCTAGCCAGCTGGCCTGCAAGCTGAATTAACTAGCTGAATTAACCAAATAGCCAGCTGGCTAATCAGCTGACTTAACTAGCTAGCTATGTAGCTAGCCAGCTGGGAAGCCAGCTGATTTTACTAGCTTGCTTCCTAGGTAGCTAACTGGCTAGGAAGGTGATTTAAATCGTTGACTTAACCAGATAGCCAGCTGACTAAGCAGCTACCTCAACTAGCTGATTTATCTAGTTAGACAGCTTGCTAGCTAGCTGACTTAACTAGCTCTCTACCTAGTTAACTAACTGGCTAACGATCTGACTTAACTAGCTGACTTAATTAGCTACCAGTTGGCTAGCCAACAGACTCAACTAGCTCATTACCTAGCTAGTCATCTGGCTAGTCAGCTGACTAAACTAGGTGACTTAAATAGCTAGCCAGCTGTCTAGACAGCTGACTTAAGTAACCAGCTACCTAGCTAGCCAGATTGCAAGCCAGCTGACCTAATTAAGTGACTTAACTTGCTAGCCAGTGGGCTAGACAGACAAATTAAATGTCTGGTTACCTAGCTAGCCAGCTGTCTATACAGCTGACTTAACTAGTTGACAAAGCTAGCTAGACAGCTGGCTAGCATGCTGACTTAACCGCCTAGCTACCTAGCTAGCCAGCTGGATAGCCAGCTAACTTAACTAGCTAGCAACCTATGTAGCCCGCTGACTTTTCAGCTGACTTAACAGCCTAGCTACCTAGCTAACCATCTGGCTAGTAAGCTGACTTAACTAGGTTATTTAACTAGGTAGTAAACTGGCTGGCCAGGTGACGTAACTAGCTAGCTACAGAGCTACCCAGCTGGCAGACCAGCTGACTTCACTCGCTGACTTAACTAGCAAGCAAGCTGACTTAACTAGCTGACTTAACCAGCTAGCTGCATACCTAGCCAGGTGGCTTAACTAGCTGACTTTACTTGATTACTTAACTAGCTAGCTAGCTGCCATAACTAGCGGACTTATATAGCCAGCTTCCTAGCTAGGCAGCTGACTTACCTAGCTGAAATATCTAGCTAGCCAGATGGATAGCCATCTGACTTAAATGGCTTTTTAACCAGCTAACAAGCTGGATAGTCAACTGACTTAAGGAACTGACTTAACTACCTAGCTAGCTGGTTGCCAACTGACTTAACTAGCTGATCTAACCACCTAGTCAGCTGGCCATCCAGCTGAATTAACTACCTGGCCACCTATCTAGCCAGATGGCTAGCCACTTGACTTACATAACTGACTTAAGCTAGCAAGCTGGCAAGCCAGCTCACTTATCTAGCTAGCTACTTACCTAGCCAATAAACTACCCAACTGTCTTAACTAGCTGACATCAATAGCTAGCCTGCTGGCTAGCAAGCCAACTTATCAAGCTAGTTACCTACCTAGCCAGC
>NW_007259677.1:1694-4885 GCF_000164805.1 Carlito syrichta | reverse complement strand
CTGGCAGACTAGCTGACTTCACTCGCTGACTTAACTAGCAAGCAAGCTGACTTAACTAGCTGACTTAACCAGCTAGCTACATACCTAGCCAGGTGGCTTAACTAGCTGACTTAGCTAGATTGCTTAACTAGCTAGCTAGCTGACATAACTAGCGGAATTATATAGCCAGCTTCCTAGCTAGGCAGCTAACTTACCTAGCTGAAATATCTAGCTAGCCAAATGGATAGCCATCTGACTTAAATAGCTTTTTAACCAGCTAACAAGCTGGATAGCCAACTGACTTAAGGAGCTTACTTAACTAGCTAGCTAGCTGGTTGCCAACTCACTTAACTAGCTGATTTAACCACCTAGTCAGCTGGCCATCCAGCTGAATTAACTACCTGGCCTCCTATCTATCCAGATGGCTAGCCACTTGACTTACATAACTGACTTAAGCTAGCAAGCTGGCAAGCCAGTTCACTTATCTTGCTAGCTACCTACCTAGCCAATAAACTACCCAGCTGCCTTAACTAGCTGACATCAATAGCTAGCCTGCTGGCTAGCAAGCTGACTTATCAAGCTAGTTACCTACCTAGCCAGCTGGCTAGACAGCTGGCTAAACTGGTTGATTTAACCAGCTAGCCAGTTTGCTAGTCAGCTGACCTTACTTAATGACATCACTAGCTAGCCAGGTAGCTATCTAGCTGACTTAATTAGCTAGCTACCTACCTTGCCAGTTGGCTTGCCAGCTCTCTTAACTAACTGAATTAACCAGCTAGCCAGCTGGTTACCCAACTGACGTAACTAGCTCACTACCTAGCTAGCCAGCTTGCTAGCCAGCTGACTTAACTGCTGACTTAACTAGCTAGCTACCTACCTAGCCAGTTGACTTAAGAAGTTAGTTACCTAGCTAGTTACCTAGCTAGCCAGTTGACTTAAATAGTTAGCTAAATAGCTAGCTACCTAGCTAACAAGCTGACTTAAATAGTTAGCTGCATAACTATCTAGCTGTCTTAACCAGTTAGTTATCTAGTTAGCTTACGCGTTATCTTATGTGCCAGCTAGCTGACTTAATCATCTGACTTAACTCGTCAACTAGCAAGCTAGCTAGGTGACTCAACAAGCTGATTTAACTTGTTAGCTAACTAGCTAGCAAGCTGACCCATCCAGCTGACAAAACTCGTTATCTAACTAGCTAACTAGCCTATTGAATCAGCTGACTCAACCCGTTTGCTCACTAGCTAGCTAACTGACTCAACCATCTGATTTAACATGTTAGTTGACTAGTTAACTACCTGACTCAACCTGCTGACTTAACCCGTTAGCTAACCAGCTAGCTAGATGTCTCAACGAGCTGACTAAATTAAAAAGGTGTCTTAAATAGCTGACTTAGATAGCTGACTTAATTACTTAGCTAGCTGACTTAACTGGCTGACTTAACTAATTAGGTACCTGACTTAAGTACCTGAATTAAATATTTAGCTATCCATCTGGATGAATAACTAGTTGAATGAACTAATTAGCTAACTTGTTAGGTAGCAGAATTAAGTGGCTGACTTAAATAGCTAAATAGTGAGCTAGCTGACTTAGCTAACTGACTTAGCTAGCTAGCTCATTAGCTATATGACTTAGCTAACTGACTTAACTAGTTGGCTTATGAGATAACTACCTGACTTGATGCGTTGGTTATCGAGTTAGCTAACTGTTTTAACTAGGTGGTAAACAAGTTAACTACCTGACTTAACTAGTCGGTTAAGGAGTTATTCAGGTGACTTAATTTGACTGACAAGTTGGCCGAATAGTTAGCTGGGTTAACTAGATGACTGACGAGTTTGCCCACAAGTTAGCTCGGTTAACTTGTTGTCTGCTTGGTTTGCTGACCTAACAAGTCAGCCAACTAGTCAGTCGACTAGTTAGCTGAGCTAACTTTTCATCTGACAAGTTGACTGACCACTCGGCCGATTGGTTAGCTGACTTAACTAGTTGGCCAGCTACTTAGATGACTGGTTAGCTGATTTAACTAATCAGCAGGTGAGTGAGCCGACAGCTGTGCTGCCTTAACTAGTCGGCTGGCAAGCACAACGACTGGTGACAATAAGTAGTCGGCTGGCAAGCAAGCCGAAGAGTTAGCCGAACTGTTGTCCAGCGAGTGAGCTGAAAATTTAGTTGACCTGTTGACTGGTGACAGAGCCGACTAGTTTGATAACCAATTGGCAGGCGAGCAAGCCGACTAGATAGCTGACCTGGTGAAAAGTGAGCGAGCCCACTAGTGAGCTGACCAGGTAGCTGAGTTGCTAGCAGAATAGTTAGCTAAGTAACTACATGATTTGCTAGCTGACTTAACTAGCTAGCTGACGAGCTAGCTGGCTATCTAGCTGACATAACTAGCTAGCAAACAAGCTATTTAGCTGTCTAGCTAGCTGACTTAACTAGCTAGGTAACAGGCTAGTTAGACGGCTAGCTGACATAACTATCTTGCTGACTAACTAGCTAGCAGACAAGCAAGCTCTCTAGCAAGCTGAATTAGCTATCTAGCTGAATATATAGCTGATTTGCTAGCTGACTTAACTAGGTATCTGGGGAGCTATCTGACTTAACTAGCTGACTAGCTAGTTGGCTGGCTATCTGGCTAACCAGTTGACTAAATTAGCTATCTACCTAGTTGGCTAGACAGCTAGCAAGCTGGCTTAACTAGCTAGCTACCTGGCTGGCTAGCTCTCTAGGCAGCTGGCAACCTAACTAGTGGGCTGGCCAGCTGGCTAGTAAACTGGCTTAAATAGCCAACCAGCTGGTTCTACAGCCAGATAGCCATCTGGATTAACTAGCCAGCCACCCTGCAGGCCAGCCTGCTAGCCAGCTCACTTAACTCGCTGACTTAACTAGCTAACCAGCCAGCTAGCCAGCTGACATAATTAGCTAACTAGCTCTCTAGCCAGTTGGCTAGCCAGCTTACTTAACTAGCCGACTTAACCAGCTAGCCAGATGTCTAGCCAGCTGACTTAACTAGAAAGCTACCAAGGTAGTCAGTTGGCTAGCCACTTGAATTAACTAGCTGACTTAACCAGCTAACCAGCTGGCTAGTCAGCTGACTGAACTAGCTGATGTAACTAATTAACCAGATGTCTAGTCAGCTAACTAAACTAGCTGACATCACTAGCTAGCCAGTTGGCTAACCAGCTGACTTAACAAGCTAGCTACCTAAATACCTGCTG
>NW_007259677.1:0-1223 GCF_000164805.1 Carlito syrichta | reverse complement strand
CTTAGCCAGCAGGCTAGCCAGCTGACTTAACTAGCTGACAACTAAATAGCCAGCTGGCTATCAAGCAGACTTAACTAGCTAGGTACCTAGCTAGACAGCTAGATAGTCAGCTAACTTAACTAGCTGACATAAGTAGACGCCTGATGGCTAACCAGCTGATTTAACTAGCTAACTAATTTCATAGCCTGGTGGTTTTCCAGCTGACTTAATTATCTAACTACTAGCTAACCTGCTGGAAGCGAGCTGACTTGTCTAGGTGACTTAACTTTCTATCCAGGTGACTAGCCAGCTGACTTAAATAGCTAGCTAACTTGCTAGGCAGCTGGGTTGCCAGCTGACATAGCTAACTGACTTAACTAGCTAGCCAACTGACTTAACCAGCTGACTTAACTAACTAGCTACCTAGCTAGCCAACTCACATAACAAGCAGATTGAAATAGCTATTTATCTATCATATAGCTAGCTGACTTAACTAGCTGACTGAACTTCCTAGCTAGCTGATATAGCTAGGTGACATAACTAGCTAGCTACCTAATTACCCAGATGACTTAACTAGCTGAAAGAACTAGAGAGCCACCTTGCCACACATCTGAGGTAACTAGCTTTTTAAATAGCTAGTCAGATGAGTAGACAATTTGCATAATGAGCTGACTTAACTAGCTAGTCAGATGGTTACCCAGCTGACTAAACAAGTTGACTTAACTAGCTGACCAGCTGACTAGCCAGCTGACTTAAATAGCTAGCTATCCTGCTAGGCAGCTGGCTTGCCAGCTGACACAACTAACTGACTTAACTAGCTAGCCAGCTGACTTAACTAGCTGACTTAACTAACTAGCTACCTAGCTAGCCAGCTGACATAACTAGCTGATTTAAATAGCTATCTATCATATAGTGAGCTGACTTAACTAGCTGACTCAACTGCCTAGCTAGCTGATTTATCTAGGTGACTTAACTAGCTAGCTACCTAGTTAGCCAGATGACTTAACTAGCTGAAACAACTAGAGAGCCCCCTGGCTATACATCTGAGGTAACTAGCTTTTTAACTAGCTAGTCAGATGGGTAGACAACTAGCATAACAAGCTGACTTAACTAGCTAGTCAAATGGTTACCCAGCTGACTAAACAACTTGACTTAACTAGCTGGCCAGCTGACTAGCCAGCTGAATTAATTGCCTTACTACCATGCTAGCAGCAGCCTAGTCAGCTGATTTAACAAGCTGACTT
>NW_007259676.1:7173-9070 GCF_000164805.1 Carlito syrichta | reverse complement strand
TGGTCTCAAGATGAACTTTGTAATTTAAGACTTCCATTTGTCCTCTTATTTTTGAGAGGGGCCAAGGGTTTTGCAGTTGCCAAATGTTTAGTAAGTATTTTTAAAGGTAACCAGGAATCAAGAATTCCCCATCCCTAGGAAACTTGTGGGAATCTGTCTTTTTGTATACAGAGTTTTGGAATACACATCGACAGGGAAAATCAAGGCATCTTGCTGAGAGCAAAAAGGGAATCCGGGTTCATGGAGTTCTCATTCGCCGAAGTCTACAAGGCCTATTGATTAGGTTTAATTAGGAATCTGGACTTCTAGGTCCCCATATTGTTAGGGTGTGTTGTACAAGGGAACCAGGAATCTTGGATTCCAATTGCCCAGGAAACTTCTGGGGGTCTTCCAATTGATATCCAAACAACATGAATTCTATATCACCACGAAATATCTCGGTGTCTTGCTGAGAATGAAGCAGTAATCTGGATAATGGGAGTCCTCATTTACAGGAAACTTCATGACTTTTGCGAAGGATGTATAAGGAATCTGGGCTACATGGGTCCAAAATACTGAAAATATACACTGCAACTTGCTAAGGGCTAAACAAGATTAGGGCTTCGAGCACCCATCATGTTTTAGAGCTATTTCTTATGTGGATATTATGAATCTATCATTCCTGGACTCCAGCAACACTCTGGTACTCTTGATAGTTGTGAACGAGAATCTGGCACTCCAAATCCATTTAGATACTCGAAAACTCTGACTCCAGATCCAGGACACAGGAAATTATCTCGGATTTTTTGTATGTAAGCCCTGACCTCAGTGTTACCTCGTACTTCAGAAACTTCAGTGGCTCCGCTGTTCGTTATTAGGACTTTGGGTTTAGATGTTCCATTTTTTAGGAGGTATTATTAGGAGGGAACCAGGAATCTTAGATTCCATGTCCCCAGACATATTCTTGTCATCTTTCTATGGGTATACAAGAGTCTGGACTTCAAGGCCAACAGGAAACATCTCCTAGTTTTGCTTGAAAGTTTCTACACGCTTTACTAAAGAGGAACCAGGAACTTCGGTTTCCATGTAACTTGCAAACTTCTGGGCATTTGCTAAATTATCCGTGGCTTAAGGCGGTGTTCATATCTAGGAAAAGACAGAGAGTTTAGCAAATGCTAATCGGGATTCTGGGAGTCCTGGTTCTCATATTATTCATAGCAACGTCCTATATGTATACCACAATTTGGGCATTGCCGATCCCCAGGAACGTGTTGCACCACTTGATAGTTTTAACTGAGAATCTGGCCTACTGGTCCGTTTTTTTCACAGGGTCCGGTAAGGCTAGATTCCACAATCCACGCAATTATCTGCCATTTGTTAATGTGACCACTGGCTTCAAGTTACCTCGTAGTCCAGAAACTACTGCTGGGCATTCGTTTTCGCATTGAGAAAGTGGAATTAGGGGTTCCCACATATTTATGATGTTTTCCTAAGGGGGGAACCAGCAATCTTCCATTCCAGGTCCCTGGGAAACTTCTTTGCGTATGTGTTTGGTATGTAAGAGTTTGTACTTTCACATCACCAGAAAAAGTCCTGGCAAATTCCTGATAATAAAAAAAGGAATGTGGGTTATGGGAGCCCTCAATCCATTTCTACAGCGCTCCATTATAAGGGCTTATCTGGAATCTGGGCTTCTAGTTCCCCAACTTATTCAGAGCACGTTGCCACTTGGAAAGACAAGTGTCATTATAGATTTCCAGCAGCCTTCTGGTCCTCTTGATTGTTGTAACCAAAAACCAGTCCGTGCAATTCAGTTGGGTTTCTCGGCACAACTAAAGCCAGATTACAGTACTAAGGTATCATCTCGCCATATTTGTGTGTAACTCTTGTCTTAAAATGTACCGTATAATACTAAAAC